>NC_047585.1:35886163-36073663 GCF_011004845.1 Esox lucius | reverse complement strand
GTCTGTCTTTTGAACCTTCACTTGCTCTGATCCACTCTCTAATGAACCCATAACATTAGGATCATGAAAGCCGAGCTCTGCAGCTTCATGAGCCAATGAAACGGCAGCCTGACTCAGAGATGACTAAAGGAGCCAATTGAAATGAATCACTGCCTTGCAGCTCCCTCCTCTGATATGGCCCGTTCAGCCCCTTTAGAATGAATGCCTGAAGAACTGAAATCTCAGCAAAAAAAAAAACACCCTTACCAAACAGAAAGGAGACACAGTAAGTGTTAGTATGGAACACAAGCTCATCAGAGACCCACTAGCTAGATAGGGCTGTACTTAGAGGCTTTAGTTCTGCCTGTTCACCACATCAGGTCCCTCTGGACGGGGAGCAGAGCACACACTGATGTCGCCCCTTTAACTCTTCCCACTGCCTGTTGATGTCATATATTCATGGATGAAGGATGCACGTTCGCGCCGACCATATTGTTCCAGTTCAGTTAGAATGATACAGAAGGAAGGGAGGGATGAAAAGAGTGGAGGGGGAGTCGCTTTCATTTGTCTGTTTTGCTCTGATAGTGGGTCTGCTGCACGGACATAGAACGGCCACCCAATCATCCACGAACAGAACCATGTCTGGGAAGGAGTGGTCTAGAAAGGCCTTCGGATGGAAAAATAAAATGGAAAAGAAATTTAAAAAAAAAAACTAACTTTGGAAGATTCATTAGCAAAAAAGGGATAGGACAGCAATGCCTGTGAGCGTTTGGACCGTGAGTGTTCTGAACAGAACCTCTGGCCTCCAGAGTAGAACCTATCATTACTTTCCCATCCTCCTCCAAATCATTCCAGCGTCACCTGTCCTTCCACTTGTATCTTACCTTAGTGAAGCAGCAAACAGAGGGCCCATGTAGAAAAACAAAGAGAGCTCAGCAGATAGACACAGATAGCCAGGAGCCAGCATGGGAAAAGCCAGTCGAATCTCTGTCAACCGTTACCATGGTGATTTGAGTTTGTCTTTTTTTCCGCCCCTACTCTCACCTTTCTTGACCTTCTTCTCCTCTTCATTGTCTCCCGCCCCCAGCAGAGTGAAAATGATTCCTGTCTGGGAGTTCAGACCCACCGCAGAAACTACCATTCTGCCCGAACCTTCCATGACATGGGTGCCTGGAGGAAAGAAGAAACTTTATATAAAGACAGAGAGGATACAGACTGAAACGTCATTACATGTGTGAATGACCGTGCCGCGCGTGTGAATGACCGTGCCGTGTGCGTGAATGACCGTGCCGTGTGCGTGAATGACTGCGGGATATGTATAATTTACTGTGTTGTATAAGTGAATGACTGTGCTGTATGTATGAATGACTGTAATTCTCTGTATGTCATCTTAGTGGCATCTCAATATACTATGTGAAGCATCTTTAATTATGACAATACAAGCCTCGACTGGGATATAACGTTTGATTATAGTGATATTATGAACAGGCACTCTCACCGGACAGCAGCATAGGGTCCTTCTCCAGCGACTTCCTGACTTGATCAGATTCACCAGTCAGAGAGCTTTCGTCGATTTTCAGGTCATTGCCCTGGATCAGGATACCATCCGCTGGCAGCAAGTCACCTAGAAAACAAATATATGATTTTGATTTCCAATGATTTTGTCTCACTATCTTCCGTTCTGCCATTCATTAGGTCTACATCTCGCCTCATGATAAGGTCCATGACATTCCTGGCTGAGGCACGTCATGGCGCGTTTCATTCAGGTGCTATCGCTTACCGTGTTTTATCTGGGTGATGTTTTGCCGTGTTTTCATCTAAACCATGTCTTACCGTATTTGATCTGGGCGATGTCTCCCGTCACCAGTTCAGCGACCGGTATCTGGATGACCTGGCCCTTGCGGATGACTGTGAACTTCTGCTCCTGCTCGATGCGGCTCTGCAGCCCACGGAACTGCTTCTCTTTGCTCCAGTCATTGAACGCCGTCACCAAGACAACGATTGCCACGGAAAACAAGATGGCCGCCCCCTCTATCCAGCCCGCCTGCGCCTCGCCCTCGTCCTCCACCCCCGATGCGGTTTCACCGCACACTTGGGAAAGCAGAACACAAGGCCACAACACGGGTCAATGGAAAAAAAAAACAGAAACGGTTGAAACAAAATGTATGCAAACCCTAATCCTTCCCTTCATGCCTAAGTCATCACCGCAGGTCCTAACAGCACTGGGTAAGGGGCGCTACTCACTGTCGCTATCCCCCCCAGGGGGGTGATAGAAGGACAGGCCCAGGGAGATGATGGCAGCAATCTCCAGGATGATGAGTGTAACATCCTGCAGAGCCTCCCAAACCAGTGCCAGGAAGGACTTCGGCTGCTTGGGAGGGATGAAGTTCTTCCCAAACGCTGCATGACGCTTCTCCAAATCCACTGGGTTACCAGACAGGCCTGAGAGGAGAAGGATAGCAGAGAGAAGAAAATTAATACTGATGGCAAAAATGCATTCATTGTTCCCGATTAGATGGGCCTACGTGGGACACAGAAAAAACCTCTAAAAAGAAAACTGGCAGAGGCTGGAAACTGGTAGAAAGTCTTGTACAACTGCAAATTGTGCAATCAATCAAATGTATTAATAAAGCCCTTTTTTTCCATCAGCAGTTGTTACAAAGTGCTTTTACAAAACACCCAGCCTGAAACCCTAAGGAGCAAGCAACAACAGTGTTGAAGCACAGTGGCTAGGAAAAACTCCCCTAAAAGGTGATGAAATTTAGGAAGAAATCTAGAGAGGAACCAGGCTCGGAGGGGCGACCAGTCTTCTTCTGGCTGTCCCAGGTGAACATTTTAAAAGTATAAGTTGTAATAATTAATGAATGCATGTAAGTGAGCAGGACGACTTTGGGCAGGGCCAGCAATGAGCCTTTTGAGCCTGGTACTCGGGAGGTGTGGGCCAAGACCTAATTTCCTCCTAAGTTTAAATGGGGCAGGAGACAAGGAACATTTTGAGTGTGCATTCCTTAGATTTACAATGATTTACAGTGGAGAAGGAGAACTGACCCTACTCCCCTGGCACAATAATTTAGCAGTGTAAAACCTTGGGGCTGAGACGAGGGGTCCAGTGACACTGGATCCACCCACATTGCCAAGCATAAACCAAAGGGACACCAACCAACTGAAGGTGGACCAGAAGCATGAAAGTGACACATGATTATCTGAGAGAACACTACAATTCTATGACAATTATAAAATGATTGATATGACTGCAATCTCAAGTAGCTTTAAAGAAAGCTTTCATTTAATGCCTTTAAAACAATGACAGATTAATAAATCTCACAATAGATGTTAGACGTCGCCTTATATAGCGCTCTATAGACCTCGGTTGTCTACATCAGCCTTTCATTATCACAGAGAACCAAACAGAGGACTAAACAGAGGACCGTTAAGCTGCTTTATAGTGAGACATCTACATTAGCCTTTCATTATCTGAGAGAAGCAAACAGAACCGTAAAGCTGCTTCATAGTCAGATATCTACATTAGCTTTTCTTTATCAGAGAACCAAACAGAGAACCATAAAGCTGCTTCATAGCCAGACATCTACATTAGCCTTTCATTATCTGAGAGTAGAGATGGCAGTATGCACCACCATCCACACCCCAGAGTCAAGCCTCCTGCTGAGGACACAATCTGCTAGAAAATCACTGACAAAGACTTTGATTTCAGTTTGACAAAACAACACAAACCGTGGGCCAATGAACACAGTAACGTTTTTGGGTCTTTCTTCAAACAAACATTAACTGTTATTTTCCTATGAAGTACGAGTCCGATTTTTTTTTACGATTCATAATATCGGTCAAAAACGGAATAATAAAACCGCAGAAATATAGGTCAGTCAATGAGAAGCCAAAAGGCATTTGCAACGATTACAAGGATGCTAAACGTCTCAAATGTGTCCCAAACGGCATCAACTTCCCTGAGCAGTACAGACTTTTGACCAGGGCCCATCGATAATAAGGCTTCATGTGGAACCAAGCCATTTCTAACGGTTTCCTTTCCTCTGGGATGAACTGTTGGAAGGGTTAGACGGTTAACCAATGATGCTTTTGGTTTAGTCATTATTAAAGTGATTGCCCAGGATTCAATCACTCTCACTCATCCATTCAATCATTGCCTGTGTATATATGCAGTACACGGTTGCCTTGCGGAGCTCATCGACGGAACTGGTATTAAAACGAATTAAACGTATTAAAACGTACCAAATACAATGCTGAGAGAGCTTGATATGCTAATGGATGCCGTGTCTACTCCGTAATGGATTAATTCCTGGCATGGCTAGACATCAATGCGTTATGCAAACTGGTGTAGAACTGGTAAGTAGATCCACAACAAGGCAACAAAAAAACTAAAAATGTGTCCACCATGAATGATGTCCAGCCTTGGGTCAATTGAGATATTGTGTGTGACTAACGCATTTTAGTTAATTACTATAGCTCTCCCTTCAGGCCAATCAGTGTAATTTAGTAAATGCTAGAGAGATAGATAGAGATATATATCTCTCTGTGTGTGTGTGTGTGTGTGTGTGTGTGTGTGTGTGTGTATACACACACACACACACGTGCTCAAAAGTTTGCAAACACTTGGAGAATAGGTAATACTTTATTTTTAAAGAATACATGAGTGAGCAGGGAAAACTTAAATTTCTTATGGGATTAATTTCAACTGCAGGTTATTACAGAATGGCACAATCATAAAATAAAGCATGACAACAAAGAAAAAAATGAAATGACCCCTGTTCAAAAGTCTACATACCCTTAGTTCTTAATATTGTGTATCGCCCCCTTTAGCATCAATGACAGCGTGCAGTCTTTTGTAATAGTTGTTTATGAGGCCCCAAATTCTTGCAGGTGGTATAGCTACCCATTCGTCTTGGCAAAATGCTTTCAAGTCAAGCAAAGTCTTTGGTCTTGCATGAACCGCACGTTTGAGATCTCCCCAGAGTGGCTTGATGATATTAAGGTCAGGAGACTGTGATTTTACATAGCTACTATTTAATGCTACCTCAATGTGTTCATTGAGGAACACATTGTTCCTCAATGAGTTTCCAGAATTCTTGTCTAACCTTGTAGTCATGGCAGATAGTATTCTAATTTTTGGCGATTTCAATATCCATATGGAAAACCCCCATGATCCTCTTCAAAAAGCCTTTCAAGCCATAATCGACTCAATGGGTTTCATCCAACATGTCTCAGGTCCAACACATTGCCGCAATCATACCTTAGATTTAGTCCTGTCACGAGAAATAGATATTGTAGATCTAATAATTTACCCCCAAAATCCTGGATTATCGGATCACTGTCTTATTACATTTACCGTTAAAACAAGAAATTCACTTGCCCCCCAAACAATGAGTTTCAAAAGCCGTACTATAAATTCTCGGATTACAAATAAATTCCTTGATATTCTTACTAGTTCGCTCTTAAATGACAGAGTAAATAAATCTGTAAACGATCAAATCGAGGATCTAAACTCAATACTGCGAAATACATTAGACATAGTTGCACCACTAAAAACTAAAGAAATACGCAACAAGAAACTTGCTCCTTGGTACACCGACAATACTAGAGCACTTAAGCAAGCCTCCAGAAAATTGGAGCGAAAGTGGCGCTCCACCAAGTTGGAAGTATTTAGACTAGCCTGGATAGACAGTACAGTACAATACCGAAAATCACTCACGTCTGCTCGATCAGCTTATTTCTCCAACCTGATTGAGGCGAACAAAAACAATCCAAAATTTCTCTTTGATACAGTTGCAAAGTTAACAAAAAAGCAAAGCTTAGCATGTGAAGTGGGTCTTCACTTTAGTTGTAATGAATACATGAACTACTTTGATGAAAAGATCGTCACCATTAGAAAACAAATAACTGAATCCCTAAATAGTTATGGTCCTAAAAATCTCGGTTGTCCGGAAAATTTCCGGAGCCTCCCTGATCAGGTGTCAATGGGGACACTTGAGTTTTTTGATACCGTATCGCTCGACACATTTACAAAATTTGTAATGAGTTCTAAACCCACAAACTCTCAGCTAGACCCGATTCCTACAAAATTACTTAAGGAGTTATTTCCTGTGCTAGGTCAGCCAATGCTGAACATAATAAATTGCTCCCTTTCCTCCGGATGCGTACCAAACTCACTAAAAATTGCGGAAATTAAGCCTCTTCTAAAAAAATCTAATCTAGATCCCGACATATTAAACAATTATAGGCCAATATCGAACCTCCCGTTCCTCTCAAAAATCTTAGAAAAATGTGTTTCCCAACAACTGAATGCCTTCCTAAAGACAAAAAACATTTATGAAATATTCCAGTCTGGTTTTAGAACCCATCATAGTACTGAGACTGCACTCGTGAAGGTAACAAATGACCTTCTAATGGCCTCAGACAAAGGTTCCGCATCGTCCTGTTGCTTCTTGATCTTAGTGCTGCTTTTGACACTATTGATCACTCCCTTCTCTTAGAGAGACTGGAAACCAATATTGGGCTACGTGGACATGTTCTAGCCTGGTTTAAATCTTATTTATTTATCTGAAAGATATCAGTTCGTTAGTGTGGATGGCATATCCTCTGACAAGTCAAAGGTATGCTTTGGAGTTCCTCAAGGCTCGGTTCTGGGCCCATTACTTTTCTCACTATACATGCTCCCTCTGGGCGATGTAATCCGAAATCACAATATTAACTTTCACTGTTATGCTGATGACACACAGTTATATATTTCAATGAAGCATGGAGAAGCCCCTAAATTAGTTATTTTGGAAGCATGCGTTTCAGATATTAGGAAGTGGATGACAGAGAATTTCTTGCTCTTAAACTCAAATAAAACAGAAATGTTCCTTTTAGGACCCAAAAAACAAAGAGCGTTGTTAGCAGATCTCACTGTGAACCTCGACGGCTGCATGGTAGTATCCCAAAAAACTGTAAAAAACCTTGGCGTTACCCTTGACCCTGACCTCTCCTTTGAAGAACATATAAAATATGTCTCAAGAGTTGCTTATTTTCATCTTCGAAACATCGCAAAAATTAGAAACTTCCTATCAAAAACTGATGCAGAAAAATTAATCCATGCTTTCGTTACTTCTAGATTAGATTACTGCAATGCTCTTATCTCTGGTTATCCAGACAAATTAATAAATAAACTTCAATTAGTGCTGCACACAGCTGCTAGAATCCTAACTAGAACAAAAAAATTTGAACAGATTACTCCTGTCCTGGCATCCTTACATTGGCTGCCTGTTAGGGTTAGGGCTGATTTTAAGGTTTTACTCTTAACCTATAAATCAATACATGGACTTGCTCCTACTTACCTTGCTGAAATGATCCAGCCATATATACCTACACGTAACCTTAGATCGCAAGACGCAGGCCTTTTAATTGTACCTAGAATTTCTAAACAAACAATTGGCGGCAGGGCCTTTTCTCATAGAGCTCCACTCCTGTGGAATGATCTGCCAATTAAGGTTAGAAATGCAAACTCAGTGCAAACTTTCAAGTGTCTACTAAAAACTCATCTCTACAGCACGGTTTATAATTAGGTGTAGCCTGGCCCGGGGGCGTGAAGGTGACCAGTAGGCTTGATACTGTCCACCCTTGCTGTCTTGCCAGGTGGGCTCTCGTCGCCACTGGGATGCCCTCCCTCCAATGCCCTTCGGGGGAAGAGTCACTGGCTTGTTGTTGACTCTCTATTGCGCACTTGTGCAGTTGGGCTGTACGCTACTAGCAATACTCGGCCCTCATTCAGGGGGGTTGCGGTTGGTGGGTGTCCCTTTGGTTGATGCCTGGCAATGTGGTTGGATTGATTTCCTGGCTGTTGGGCCCTGTCCGGGGCCTCCCCCGGGTAGGGCCACAGTGTCACCGGACCCCCCCCGTCTCAGTTTCCAAGGTGTTACGCTGCTATATTATTGTGCTGGGGGACATGAGGGATGTACTACTAACTTTTCTCAGTTTCCTCCAATTTTAAATTTTAGAAGGAGATGAGGTCCTGGTCCACACCTGCGGATTACCTGGTTTGGGGGGGACCGTTGCTGTTCCTGTCCTTGTCCACCTGGTCATACTTCTGACCTAGTCTAAAATCAAATATACTCTGGATTTAGCCAAGAGAAATTTATTTATTATTCCAATTGGACTCTTAATATCTCACCCGGCACAGCCAGAAGAGGACTGGTCACCCCTCTGAGCCTGGGTCCTCTCTAGGTTTCTTCCTAAAATTCGACCTTCTTAGGGAGTTTTTCCTAGCCACTGAAATTCAACACTACTGTTGTTTGCTCCTTGGGGTTTAAGGCCGGGTGTCTCTGTAAAGCACTTTGTGACAACTGCTGTTGTAAAAAGCGCTTTATAAATACATTTTGATTGATTGATTGATGACCACTCCAGAACCTTCACCTTTTTCTGTTGTAACTACTGAAAGGTCAACTTGGCCTTGTGGGTATGGTCATTTCCGTGCTGGAAAGTCCAAGAGCGTCCCATGCGCAGCTTTCATGCAGAAGAATGCAAATTGTCTGCCAGTATTTTATGATAATATGCTGCAATCATCTTGCCATGAATGTTCACAAGATTCCCTGTTCCTTTAGAGCTCACACACCCCCAAAACATCAGTGAGCCACACCCATGCTTCACTGTGGGGATGGTATTCTTTTCACTATAGGCCTTGTTGACCCCTCTCCAAACATAGCACTTATGGTTGTGACCATAAAGCTATATTTTGTTCTCATCACTCCAAATTACAGGTGTGCCAGAAGCTGTGAGGCATGACAAGGTGTTGTCGGGCATATTATAACCAGGCTTTTTTGTGGCATTGGCACAGTAAAGGCTTCTTTCTGGCAACTCGACCATGCAGCTCATTTTTGTTCAAGTATCGTCGTATTGTGCACCTTGAAACAACCATACTGTCCTTGTCCAGAGCAGCCTGTATTTCTCCTGAGGTTGCCTGTGGATTTATTTTGGTATCCAGAACAATTCTTCTGGCAGTTTTGGCTGAACATGTTCTTGGTCTACCTGACGTTGACTTGGTATCAAGAGATCCCCAAATTTTCCACTTCTTAATAAATTACTGAACAGGACTGACTGGCATTTGCAAGGCTTTGGATATCTATTAATATCCTTTTCCATCTTTATGAAGTTCCATTACCTTGTTATGCAGGTCTTTTGAGTTATTTTCTGCTCCCCATGACTCAGTATCTAGCCTGCTCAGGGCATCAACATGAGAGCTAACAAACTCATTGGCTATTTATGCACATACACTAATTGCAATTTAAAAAGCCACAGGTGTGGGAAATTCACATTTAATTGCCATTTTAACCTGTGTGTGTCACCTTGTGTGTCTGTAAGCCCAAACATTCAAGGGTATGGAAACTTTTGATCAGGGCCATTTGGGGGATTTCTGTTATCATTATGATTTAAAAAGGAGACAAACAGTTGTGATAATAAATGGCTTCATATGATCACTATCCTAAAATAAAAGACAGCTTTTTTGCTGTCATATTTCCAAACTTTTTTCACAATTTCTGCCAGGGTACGCTAACTTACACACACACACAAACACACACACGCACGCACGCAGGACAAAAAGAGGAGGACACCAATAGGAAGTGAGAGCAATAAAAACTTCAGAGATCAATTTGTTTTGCTATGATTGTATTGATCCTAACTAACAAAAGAAACTTAAGTCAACTTCACATTTGTGCCCATCCAATTAAATTGGTTAGTCATGTCCCTTGTGATTAATTTTCTTAGATTCAACAGTACATCTGATTACAAATACAAGTACATTGTACCGGCATCAGCAGGCATGGTTGGGAAAATTAGCACCAGAGCCAAACTGCAAGCAACACAATAGGCTGCTTTTGTCAGTGAAATGACTAACAGTGGAAATCAATGGTCTATTAAATATAATTTTTTCTGACAGGTATGATATCCTTCCATGATGATCCATCACATATGTGACCATCACAATCGCACATTCATTTAACTTGGCCAGATACAATCTGTTATTTTGACTTCGCAATAGCTTTATTACTTTTCTTATTTTTCATTTTATTTTTTACAGTGTAGAGATTACTGGAATCTTTAACTACAGAATACACTAACATTTAACTGAAGAATACTGGAATCTTTAACTACAGAATACACTAACATTTAACTGAAGAATACTGGAACCTTTTACTATAGATAGCGTATCCTCTTCCCCTCTCCCCTCCCCTTTCCCACTTTTATGGAGTGGAGACAAAAACAAACATCTGTGGCCAAATGAATAAAAAGAAAAAAAAAAAACTCCCAAATCAGTTGGCACTGCCAAGTGGTCTCTGTTAGGCTATCTGTCAGGATCGGAGTCTAGTCTGGAGATGGAGAGCTATCAGAAGTGACAGAGTATTCTCCATGGACACCGTCTGCCTACCCCGAGGCCTGTTCAGTAAGAACGGCCTTCTAGTTACTGTGATGAATGTGAAGAGTTGCTCTTTCACTTTTTCATTGTGTCACCCCCCCCCCCCCAGCCCCCCCCTCGGTTTCTCTGGGCAGTATTGCAGGTGCACAGGGAGAGGATGAGGGAGGGGGAAAGAGAGGAGAGGAAGCAATATGGAAAGAACCTGAGGTGTGATCGACCCTTGCCACATCCAGACAGGAAAAACATATTCACACGGCAAACCTTGTCTAGCAACGCCGTGGGATAATGACATGGCCGCAATGATAACAGGGGCCAGTGAATCATCCACTGGAAGTTGCCTTAGGCAAAAGAATCGTGGGATGATGAGTAGTCTGGGATTTTAAAGCCACTTGTGAACACAGACAAACTTGGGGAAGCGACCGCTTGCCAGGTTAGATGCAACCCCCCATGTATAGCGTGAGGTTGCCTGGGCAAAAACGTCCATGTTGTGAAAAGATATTACCAATATTCTTTATGAATAGTCCTAGGCTGCAAGATATTACCAATGTTCTTTATGAATAGTCCTAGGCTGCAAGATATTACCAATGTTCTTTATGAATAGTCCTAGGCTGTAATATATTACCAATGTTCTTTATGAATAGTCTGGGCTGTAAGACATATTACCCAATGTTCTTTATGAATGGTCTGGGCTGTAAGACATATTACCCAATGTTCTTTATGAATAGTCTTGGGCTGTGAGATATTACTGCTGTATTAGGCAGCACAATGGTGTCTTTATGGTAGAAACCTGTTTCCGAGTACGAGAATGCATGTGGTAACCCTAAAACATGCATAGAGGTAGAAAGTTCTTCTCATGCAGAACGGCCAAACAGGATTTAATCTCATAGGACTTATTTGATGACTGGATGGGTTACTGAGCAGGCCCTTTTCATTTGCTCATCGTATTTTGTGCAAACGCATGCTTTCTCTTGACACTTGCTAGTGGCAGCAGATTTGCAAAGGAATGCGTTATGAATGTATAGAGATGACGTTGTCAGACTGTCCCTGGCATTAGAAGAAAAAAAACAAAAAACAGTCAGATTATTCTCCAGCATAAACTTCAGCCCCTTCTTTCTTCTCTATCACTCCTTTTTTTCTTCTCTCCATCTCTCTCTCTCCGCCTTTGGTTCTCCCTTACTCTCATCTGAGCCCCATCTTATATTTTTCACTTTTTAAAACTCCCTTTCTGTCCGTCCGCCTGCCTCTCTCTCCGTCCGTCCGCCTGCCTCTCTCCGTCCGTCCGCCTGCCTCTCTCTCCGTCCGTCCGCCTGCCTCTCTCTCCGTCCGTCCGCCTGCCTCTCTCTCCGTCCGTCCGCCTGCCTCTCTCTCCGTCCGTCCGCCTGCCTCTCTCTCCGTCCGTCCGCCTGCCTCTCTCTCCGTCCGTCCGCCTGCCTCTCTCTCCGTCCGTCCGCCTGCCTCTCTATCTGTCCGTCCGCCTGCCTTTCTCTGTCGATTACTCAGAGTTCCTCAATGTGCTACTACATATGGCAGCTCATCAGGACACACAGCAAGACAGATCAGAGTCTGTCCCACCCATCCCTTTCTCACTCTCTCCACTACACCAATGCCCCCCCCCCTTCCCTTCATGCTCTCTTTTCCATGTTCCCTTTCTCTCCCTGCTGAAGTGACACACAGCTCCTGCCATCCATCTGTCTCTTGCTGTCAGCAATTATTCTCTTTCACTCTCTTCCTGTTGCTCTCTCTAATGTGCTTCTTGCAAGCAACTATATCCTCTCTAGATATTCCTCTACTCTTTCCAGGGCCGACTCTTCCGACATGCAGATTATGTGCTGTGTGTAGGGCCTCGTGGTCGCTAGGAGGACTCCTACCACGAACATGAAAAAAAACAGGATCTACATTTAGAGTTATAAAGAGAAGGGGACATTTTGAGAAAAGTCAGAGTTGAGATGTAAAAAGTTAGATCATAATTGCTATAATTGCTTATTTGTTATGTCAGTCACTGACGCGGGTGCTATCCCATACTTACATATCAGTTAGATTAGAGGGATCCTGCTCTCTAGTGTCATCTAGTGGCAAAGCCAGAGCTTTTATCTAAGCAGAATAGATACTCCATCTTTCTTATTCACTAGGCTCTGGAAAGATCATTGAGTAGACAATTATTTATTTTTATTGTGCTAATTTAATGGAATGCATACAACATATTGAAATTAGCAAGATGCAAGACTTGGCTCTTACATGTCTCACTATATGCTTACTGGTGGATTTGTGATGTTAGAAAGTGGCAGCAATTTGACACAAACAGAGCAAACATTGAAAAGATGTTGCAGTAATCAAGCCATTACGCTGTTCACCTGCTTCTACACCTTTTCACTGAACCTTCATGTTCTTCTGTTAAATGCCCATTTTGACCTGTCCATATTACGTTTTGATGTCGTGACGGTGCTAAACTAATGCAATCCCAAACATTTATTGAAATTAACTACCAGGAAATTAACTAGAACAATGGAGAAAAAGGGATGGGGACCCTTGAGCAAATCTCACTTAGGCCCCCAAAAAGTCTGGAAGCAACATCGCTTCCTGCACTGTTGAAAGTCTTCTCTCTTTCCCTGTCTTCTTCTCTCCCACTCCCTCTCTGAGAAGTGGGATTATGGAGGAGGTTTTAGAAGAACAGAGTCCCATGGTTCTAATCATTTTTTCTTCTCCATGCCAACATGGCTGTGTATCCTGATACAGCTCTACCTCCTCCTCTCACTCTACTCTCTTTACATCCCTCATTCCCTCTCAATCATCCTCCCTTCATCCCTCAGTATCTCCCGTCTTTCCTTCCCCTCTCTTCCTCTCCCTGTCCATCTCTCTCTATCACTTCCCCCATGTTTTCTATCACTCGCTCTCTGATTCTCCAGCTCCTTCCTCAACACTGTTAGGAGAGAAAACTGGAACAGGCCAATAAGGACAGGAACCAGGAGAAACATGCTCCCTCTATTAGTTGGCGTTCTTAAGGGGGGGGGGGGGCAGTATTCGCGATTCGTACACGTTCTACACCACTCCCCTAAAAAAAATAAGTGAATCGAATCATTGACGCATGTTGTGCAGCGGCTTAGTTAGCTAAAAGTGTGATTGGAGGATTTCTATTGGAGAACCATTTGTTCATTATATTAAACTATCTTCCTTACCACCCTCTGCCACTGCCCAAAACAGGATATTCTGGTTGTCAGGGGATATGGTTAAGCATTTTGCTTTTAGAAATGAGCCTTGCTGTTTACAGTCTGTGGTGAAACATAATAGCGAATCAAAGAAAAGGACTGGGGAACAAATGGAGCCAAAGACACTACATAACCTACTGAACTATCCTCATTTATCTGGCATGGAGCTTTCCAAGCAAGTATTTTCAGGAAGCAAAAACATGCAATATTAATTGGATAGCCTCTTAAAGGGATTGCTTACTGCCCTGGCTTCGGAAAGAGCTTTATTGTCCAAGCCTGGCTTTCTGTATGTCGCATTCTAGCTGAGAGAACCTTTTGTGATTAGGTTATGCATAGTTATTGCTGCATAATATTTAGAAGCTGTTCTTTTAAGGTTTAAATGAAGTGACTGCTACTGCCTGTTTGTTTGTTTGGGCTGGTAGCATAGCTAACACAGGAAGCGGTGGTGGTAAGCAAAGTACATTTTAGCTGTAATGCAGTGGACTGGTGGGATGACATGCATACGTTTCATTATTACCTTACCATTTCAGAGTCATTTCCATGGTGTAGTAACATTGACCTCTTAAGGGCATCTATTGAGAAGCAGATTAATGTGTGCCACATATGTCAGAAAAGACTATAACAAGTAAGGAACATTCCTAGCCAGTGACCATTGACGGAGAGTGCTACCAACTCCCTTGTTCAAAGTCCTTTCAGTCTGAATGACTGTAGACAAAGTATACAGTGAGCCGTAACTAAGTACATTTTGAATAGATACTGTACTTACTGGGAAGGCAGAGACATTCCTGGCCATTGACCATTGACAAAGGTTGCTAAACTCCCTTGTTCAAAGACCGTTTAGTAGGAAAAGCGGTGGACAAAGTACACATAGTGACTGACTCATTGGTAAGCAGATAAATATTCGATTCCTGTACACAACACTTAGCCATGGAATGGGTAAAACTATCAGTCAAGAAACATGCATTAGCTTATAAAATAATAATGTTTGTTTAGTTTAATCAAATAGGAATTAATATACCCAAATGTGGGACACTTGTTAGAAACAAGCGTCATGGGATGTGTTGGAGAAGAGCTTGGGCTAAGACAAAGAACAGACACCTGAATACAATAAAAGTATGAAAATGAGGCTGGAAGAGTAAACACACCTGTGTCTATACATGTCACAAGCTATTCTTTAGGTTTTACTTTGCATTTGGCACATTCTTATCTTTTCCTCACAATTGGAACATTTTCTGTAGGTTCTGCGCTATCAATAAAATCAATCAACATTTTATTTTTCAATCTAATTTATTTAAAAAGCCATTTTACATCAGCAGATGTCACAAAGTGCTTTTACAAAACACCTGGCCTTAAACCCCAAGTAGCAAACAACAGTAGTGTTGAATTTCAGTGGCTAGGAAAAACTCCCTAAGAATGCCAAAATTTAGGAAGAAACCTAGAGAGAACCCAGGCTCAGAGGGGTAGAAATGTACAGAACATTGTTTATTTTTTTAATAACTCCAATCTTATCCTATAGGAAGTTACAGATAATAGTGGTCAACGCTGATGGAGACTGAGTTTTTTCATTTCACATTTTCGCAGGCTAGAATTGTTAACTTTCATTTGAATTGAGCTAGATGTGTTTATATCTTTATTCGCCTACCTCATACACCAGGATGAAACATCTGTTCAGGTGTCTTTGTTCCTGTCACCATGGCAATTGAAACGGGAATCTCTTTACTCTCCTTCTTTTAATATGAAGTAACATCTAACTCTAAACTAGTTAGAGAAACTTGTATAGCATGATAATGAAAAAGTCCATTAGATCAAATTCTTTGTGCCCATATATAACTTTGTACAATAATAATTTTCACCACAGTTCTTATTGTACAAAGAAAAAGTATTGAACAAGGTGCCTGTCAATATATCTGTCAGAACAAGGGTAAATAACTGTAAGGGGGTCCCAAGAAAATTCTGTCACAACCAAAAATTCCAAATGATGTACGTTCTCATTATGTATTCCTGCTAGGTTTCGCAAATGTTCAGGGGGAATTTCAAAGCATTTCTACCCACAAGACGTGCTTTCAAACTGAGTAATGAAACCCGCACACCACACACACCCAGTGGCAACCCACTGAAAATCAGTTGCAAGACAGTACTAGGTTTGACTTTTCAAGCCATTAACGGCTCGACCACGGTGGGGTCATGTCCATTTTGCATTGATTACATAGTAACTGAGCCTACGGGATCAGATATTTCCAAAAATCATCTCACTATGCAATGGAATAATGTGTGGAGTTTTACTGGTTACCAGCAGCTTGCAATCCATGCTTCAGCTGATTAAAAAGAAATATGTTTCTATAAAACTGGCCAATAATTTTTACATCTGTGCATGCCTTACTGTAATAGAGAGGAACCCATAGTATTTATCCTCAGGTCTTGTAGTAAACTATCTCCTGCTACACAATAGGGAGCCAATCAGATCTGTCTCTCTGTCCAAGCTAGGAGCTGGAGGGCTTAGGCATTTCTGATACTGATTGGTGGAATCCCAGTCATGCTCGATGGCTCGTTACCCGTGGTGACTGACAACAAGAGCTTTGCAAGGCATTCTGGGAGTCTGACGGAAGAGGAGTGTTTACACAACCAAACCCTCAAAAGAGTATGGAAATGAATGTCAGCTAAGACAGACAGAGATAGAACAGAGAGAGAGAGCGCAAGAGAAACAGAACACAGAGAGAGAGAGCGCGAGATAGAACAGAGAGAGAGAAAGAGAGAGAGCATGAGAGAGATAGAAAGAAGAGAGATAGAGAAGTGGGGGTCATAAACCTGTCAAAATGAGTGTACAACAATAACAAACAGGTGACAATCATTCTTCACACTAATCAAAGTTAATGGGTAAAAATAGCACTGGAAGGTAGTGGAACAAAGACCATCTGTGAAGCTATTTCTGTAATTTTTCATGTAACAAAAAGCACTAGAATGTAACTTGCTGTTTATACAGAGTGAGAGACAGCGAGAAAAACGTAGAAAGAGTGTGACAGACAGGAAGAGAAAAATCAGGATCAAAGTCGGCATACTAAGACAAAGCAATCTACGAGGAGAGCAGCAGAGAGCAGTGTACTATTTGAATATTTAGCTGAACACCATTAAAAGCATTGCGTTAAACTGCCTAAAGTTTCTTATGATGTTCACTTCCACCACAAATAGCCTCTATGAACTGTATGGCTTTTGACACTGGCTGTTGAAATAGCTAATTTGTCAGTAATATGGGGTATATAGGGGGTGTAAGCAGCAGGTGAAGCCTCTATGTTTGAGACATACTAATTGTCTTGCATACTAATCTGGCGTACTATATAGTGTGCAAGTATGTAATTCTATAATTTTTCTTCCTAACAAATCAGGCAATTAGCCAGAATGTTAATTTTATTTAACCAGAAAAACCCCCTTGTGACCCAGAGTGTTTTACAAATGAGACCTAGAAGGCAGCAACAGTCAATACATTACGCCACATTTCACGGGAAGATTGAATGTGACCCCTGGTTTATCTCTGTCAGAAATACGTGTCATTGATCACCTTGAGACGCCTCAAATCTGTACTTAGCTTGTATTTGTGTGCGTGCGTGTCCATGCGTCAGTGTGTCAAACTGTCAGCTGAGTGGCTATTAGCCACACTACTGGTCAGTGTTGCCCAGGGGTGGGTAGAGTACTGAAAATCTGTACTGAAGTAAAAGTACTGTTACTCTTCCTAAACTGTACTCAAGTAAAAGTTGAAGTACCACCTGAAAAAACATAAAAAAGTAAGAGTAAAAAAAGAGTACTTGATCAAAAACATACTTGAGTACTAGTTACATATTTTGTTCAAGACATTATAACGCCATAGCAACAAGGAAAAATTATTTAAGAAAGTACAAACTTATTACTGTATTTTTATTATTAATCTGTGGTGCATATAGGATTCTTGCAAATTAAGGCCATCATACATTTTACTGGGGAAAAAAATATTAATCTTGTGTAGTAATGCTCAGTACATCTTGTCAATCAAAAATGTCTGGTCTTGGGTGTAACTACTGACTGCATTGCAACAAAGACACCTGGTTAGCAGCAATTGCTTTCAACTAAAATCTAGCTAGCTAGATTGGCTGCTAACTAAAGTGCATTACTAAATAATAAAGTCAAGCCCAATGAACCACTAATACAAATATACTAACAAGTTTTATTATATATTGTAGGTTAGCTAGAATATAACATTATCGTTAGTATATTACATGTCGTTATACTGTAATTGTACTTGTTCAATGACTAAAAAGTTGAATCTAAAAAAAAAGATAGCTATAATAAAATGATTTAGCTGGCTAATTCAGTGTTGCCAACTCCTCAGTAAGGAAAGTCGCTATTGGCTGTCCTAAAAGTCGCTAGAAATGACGTCATCGCCTAAATTGCATAATTTCCCATTAGCATCATGAATGGATTTATTTTTTCTTTTTTAGCATACAAAACTCTCGTTGGGGAAAAGAATATACATGCGTATTTAAAAATGTTGTCCATGTACAAGAAATAATCACCTGAGCAAAAAAACTAATCAAAAAGGGGTCAAAATCAAAAGGCTAGAAAAAAACTAAACATTTAAAGCGACACACAAGGGGAGATGTCATCATGGTCATGGATTAATAGAACTGCAGTGATTTATTTTAGACAAAGAACATTTACATTTTACATTACGGGCGAGAAAAGCCAGCGGGGACTTCCCGTATGCGCGATTCATTTTCAGTCTGGACGCAGAGGAGTTAATCTCCTGCTCTGACTGCAGCTCGGAGGAACTGCTTTGCGAGGACTGGGCCGCCTGTAAGTGCTTTCAGATGGGGGAGGGGCCCACGGCGGCACCCGCTGCTCGTAGAGAAGAGTACGAACAAGTCTCCAATATCGCTTTTTTGAAAATAAGTCACTAAGGGGGTCTGAAAAGTCGCTAAATCGCTAAGTTGGCAACACTGGGCTAATTAGCGTGAGCCTGTTCGCTAACCTTACCTCTATGTGCTTGCGGAGCTATGATGATGAGCTTTTGAAAGCACACGGATGGTTGCGTCTTTAGGAATAAAAAGCCTATTGCAAATTTAAATGGAACTGTGGCCAGTGATTGGAATTTCCGTCGTCAACGTCCTCCAACTGACAACTTTCCATGTCGGTGTCCGTCATCTAATTAGCTACGTCTGTGCTCGCACTCCGATGCAGATTTAAAGGAGCTGGAGGGAACACCCAAACTCAAATCAAATCACGAAACGAAAAAACTCAATATTTTTTGACAAACGACCAAAGACAAAATTGTTACGAAAGAGTAGATAAAATATTAAATGTAACGGAGTAAAGAGTACGATTTATAAAAAAAATTATAATACTTGAGCAAGAGTAGAGAGTAAAATCTGGCAACCCTGGTCGAGGTATCCACAAGATTTTACAGAAGCAAAACTGATTCAATTATTATGTACAGTATGTGCGTAACCAAAAGGTATTTTATTCATTTTGCATCAAGCGTTTATATTATCATAATCAGAAGCGTGTACGGCTACCGCAGGACTGGCTTCACATGCGTGTGTATATCGGTCTACATGGGTGGGGGGGTTAAGGAAATATTGCACCTGGGCTCGGCCTCACCCCCCTATGCCAATGGTACAGCAGCTAGTTTTTCTGTGAATTTATTTCATACAGAGCAGGAAGTATAAACTGAGGGGTAGTGGATAGTGCAAACCTTTGGGTATTGAGGGGCGTCAGGATTTTGAAATGAAATGGAGGGCCATTTGTTTTGTAGTTGTCGAACTACAAATTATTTGCGGGCCAGAAAAGTGCAATCATTAAAACATTTATACAGTAGATCTAGTATAATGTCTAAATAATTTTAATTCAGATGTATAAGAATAGGCTGGTGAGTTCTTTTTTTACTTCCCCAAAAATACTCTATTATCTACTGGATGGAATGGGCCGAATCCGGCCCGCGGGCATTCGTTTGCACACCCTTGATCTAGCAGGTTCTTCAGCACTTCATTAGCCTAATTCAAGCAGTGCTTTTAATGCCTTTGCCAGCAGCGCTTATTCTGCTTATGTTGCGATGTGCGTTTTCTGTCTTCAAGACTATACAGTTCAGAGATTAGGCTGGAACCTTTGGTGCTGTAAAGTATTTACATTAATATCATAATCACTGAATAAACAAGCGGTCTGTAGTAGATGTTAAGTATCTAATTGGAATTATTATTATTGATTAAGCCTTGTAAGCCTGTAGCAACCCAAACTATGAGAAATGAAAATGATTCAATATATCTTCAGGTATTGTTAAAGCAAAGACGCCTCAATTCTTGATTTCTAAAGTGTATTATCTAAGGAATATGAAGGTATGCCTACTCTGTTTTTGTGAGGCAAAACTGGAGAAATAAAGCAAGTGCTGTTTGGTAGCAAAAATATGCGGGCAGCCGGGCACTGCTCTCCCGCCTTTCGGCACAAAAACCTATTGGTCATTAATTAGTCAGCTATGAAGTTATTAGCTCTGAAGCATAGACTAAATGGTTTTGTCAGTAATGCACGTGGCACCGATTATAATTTTACTTGAGCTCCAAGCCCTTCGTTTTAGCATTCTGTTGGACATTATTTATAAATATTGAACATTACATTTTTCTTTTGACTAAATTAATTTTTTCGTTCAGTCAGTATTGTTATCACCTCCCTCCCTCCGTCATCAGCCAGTTAATCAGTGTCAGCATTTCTGGTCTCCCACTAATCGAGTATCGACATCGGAGATGAAAGATCCTAATCGTTGACCTCTAGCCTGAACACATGGTCGGCAGCAGGGGCACAAGATCCCATGGAGGGAGACCAAGTTTCTTTTTCTCTCTCTGCCTTTCTTTCCACCTCCCTCCCTCCATTTCTCTTTGTCTCCCTCTTTTCTTTTTTTTCTCTCCCCCCAATCTCTCTCCTCTCCCTTTTCATCTTTCTCGACCTTTTATCCTAATCACAAAATGAAAGTAACTTCCTGATAATTGCCGTGTCGAGAGGGTGTTTCTCTTCCTCTTTTGCCTTCCTGCTTTGAAAGACGCCCACATTTAATGAACATGCAACATGCAATCCCACAGCCACATGATGATGGTCGCCTTCACACACCGCCACCACGTCATCCCCTATCACAAGATGCACTGGTCACCCAACAGCTGAAGGCTTGTTAACATCCACACAGCAATAAGGGAAGCCTGGGATTACAGTAAATAAGAGCCACTCTCCTTCCGTTGTGGGAACACGCACTGCCTCAGCAGAGAGCAATGCACCAGGCTATGTTTCAGATACTCTACATATCACGTGGAGAGCACTGCCAATTTAGGGCGCATGGGTTCAAATCCCACTTGGGCCACACGGGGCATAAACATACCCAGTGAACTCCATATTGGGTAAACTATTTAGAAAGGACTGTACGTTCCTGTATATGTCCCTGTACTGCATTGGATCTGCTGTAGCAGGGAATGTTTATAGAGTGAACAAGTTGTGTGTTTGTGTCTCCGTTCTTCATTGCCCTGTCATCTGACAACCACTCCATCTGAGAGTGGTGGAAAATACATATGCAGATTCTGATCTTGTTGGTTGACAACGATGCAAATCTGTGGCTAATTAGCTGACATCAAGGGCATGGAGAGACATTCATTAAAAGTTGGCACCTTATGGCAAGGGGCGTCACGACTCACTGAATGTTGCTTGTCCTCTGGGGGGAGGGGTGGGGGGGGGGGGGGTTCAGAACTTATTTTCAACTAAATAAACTGTGGTTGTTTCACCTGGCTCTTTTAAGATGTGTGCACTTACTCTAAGAACTAGGGTTGGATGAGAGTGTCTGCTAATTTACAAGAAATTTAAATGTAAAGGTAGGTCATAGCAAATGTGGAGTGGTAGGGATAAGGTTGAAGGTTATGTAGGTGTCAGCAACTAGAAAACGGCAGACAAGATATTGGCTGGAGTCGCTAAAAGCATTTTGCCTAAGAATAATAAACATATTGGGTCAGCAAGGTAGCCCAGTGGTTAGGGCATCTGACTGTGGTCCAAAAGGCCACATATATGTAGTTCTGGCCATGAGCAAGACAGCCAACCCTAGTTCTTGTATGTTACAATTAAACTTTGTTTCCTCTACAAATACATTTGTATCCTTTTTATTATTCAATTTCATGGAGGGCTTCATCTGGGTAGCATATAAAACGAATTACTGAAGAACAATATCTTCAATAAAAAGTAATCAATCATCACTCCATTATATTTAAGTATGTTCACAAGATTTGATTCTCCCTGCAACTTCACCAGACAGCTGCTGTGTCCAATCTACTGTGATCCTGAACATCAGATTATGTGGTAATTAGATCCGACAGCTAACCAAGAGTACTGCAATTGTGCTGGAAAATGGCTACAACTTTTAAAGATACATCAACACTACATTTTATAATTATATACAAACAGACAATTCCTATCTAGGTTTTTTCTCTGGCGACTGCCTTTCTAGGGAAATGTTTCTAGCCCTGTGCCTATCACTGCGCTTCAGGCTTGGTACGTGTGTAAGCACTGTGTCAGCTTAAAGAATGCATTTCACTGGTATTTGAAGAGCAAGCGGAAGCAGGTAATGGAGAGAGGGGGACAGGAGGTGTACCTGGTTGGCAGGGAAGCAGCCTGAATGCCTTCTTATAACTGTTGGAGCTCCATCACAGATGAGCACGCTCTTTCAACTGACACATGTGACCCTAGGCTCTGTGTGTGTGTGTGTGTGTGTGTGTGTGTGTGTGTGTGAGAACAACTGAAAGGGCAAAACGCTTTGAGTGTCCTTGTCACGCACCCACAGTTCCTAGTAAGAGTGGGCATGCTCGGTATGTCTCACCACTCGTGTCTGAAAGTGCCCACACGCCAACAGGTTGACAATGGGCTCTTTAACTTGGTATACACAAAACATTAGAAATCCTTTCCTCTTAAAGTACCATATAACAAATGAACTCCCTGGCAGACAACTGATCCAATTTTTTTTTTTAAAGCCACCTCATGTCCAGATTCTCTAGTGTTTTTTCTGTTTGATAAAGTAAAATAGATGAATTAAGATGAGATGGATGAAAACCTCTGGGGCAAGGGTTTTAGTTGCTGCCTCCTCTGTGGCTTAGCCCATAAACATGGTCTACTACAATGCATATCTGCTCATTGACCCAGCAACAGAGCTGGTACTAAGAGATCCCTGTCTGACCAATCAAATCAGCCACCGCCACAGAACACAACATATTTCCCCAGTCACAGACCTTGAAAGATTCCCAACAATGGATTCATTCATTAAAATAGTTGAGAATATATGCAAGGCTAATCTCACATTTCTTCACTTATATTTACAGACTCCATAGAGTTCTCTGGAAGACTGCTGCCAAGTCTTTACATTGTTACAGTTTCTATTCAGATAATACAAGCAACTGCATCACATGTGAAACTTTTTCATGTGTTTATCCAAGTGAGCTTCCTGATCCAGAACCTAAGAGTCATAGTGAGTGAGGGTGGAGGGCACAAAACGCCACCACCAGATCGCTACTCCACTGATACCATTCTGGAGCCAGAACTCTCCTCTAATCGTCACTATGTACGTTGCCCAAAACAAATGTATCAGCTTGGTGCCGCCATGCCTTTTGGATACGGCTCATAAAGAAAAACAGGTCAAGGAAAAGACAGAACACAGAGAGCGTTTGATATTGCATCTCAAAGTGTAAACTTTCATTATCACCACAACATTTGCTCTAAACCTCAAGCCTGGCATTCCAAGACCCACGCCAATAAGCTACACAGGACCCCATGTTTAAGGAATTCAAAGAAAGACTTATTATTTTGATGGTACTGAACAGAGACGGATTTAACAAATCAAAATGAGAATTATTAATCAACATGTCATGTGAGGATAACGACATCTGCATTCATGGGCGGCACATAGCCTAGTCATTACAGCATGTGTCCAGTAACCAATAAGCCGCCAAGGTGAATAATCTCTTGTGTTGCCTGAGCCCAGTGACCTCTTGGACACGTTTGCCTTCAGTCGAGGTAGAAAGCTAGGGATCATGTTTCCAGTTGGGCAGATTCCTGGTTGAGCGAGCACCATGACAAGAACCAGAGTGGCATTGGATATGCTTCGGAAAACACATCTGGACAGACTGTCCGGAATCTGCCGGCAGTGCTGCGAAGGCGCGGGGTCTAAAAGGGGATATCCCTAATTTGCTGCAGTCTTGTGGAAAACACCTGAATTGCAGCAACAGCGCATTTAAACTAACCCTCCCCTTGAGTCTCAAAAGCCAAAAAACGATTCAGTGCTTGTTTTCAAACCACTTAAACAGGTGAACCATTTCGTATTTTAGCAAGCAGGGAGTAACCGTGGGACAAGGCGTGCCCTCGTCGGTCACCGCTCGTTCCAGGAACCTCAGCGCCACTGACTGCAGAGGAAGGGGGTCAATTTTAGGATGCCCCCAAAATCATTTCTGGTGAGTAAATGTTGTGTAACAAAATCATTCCAATATAAATTAAAATAAAAAATTCTCATAGTATAAACAATCCTATACAATGGATCTGTAGCTAGAAAACAGCAAGATCTGTTCGGTCATCTTGAGCAAAAACATGCCTGAAGTTAATAATTTTTGTGGTTGGTAAAAAAAAAAAAAAATGTCAGAGAGACACTTTTTCCCAGGAGCTGGATGGGTTTCTCAGCACATGACAACTCCATATCTCTGTATGTGAAAACAGACAGTTTAAAACACAGCAATGAAATGGCAAGTGGCAACTGTCATTATTTAGCTTTTGTGCCGCTAACAATATTTTATATCGTTGTAGGATATGAAAATATATATTTGGACTCTGGTAAAGGGGTAGTAAAGTTGCTGTAATGTACCGCTCTATTCAAGCCCAGAACCCTCTCTCAGCAAATGCCAATGTGCCAAGTTAAACCTCATGTTAATTATTGTGCAAAATATGTTAAATAAGGCACATTTTCTCTATCATTAACTCTGTCATGATCTAAAATGGCTCTTGGATTTTGTGACTGAAGAGTTTACATTATCATCATTTTCAAACATCAAAGGTGCTCTATCTTATAATGGGCGATACCCACTGCAAGAAGCTTTCTTTTCCCTATCCCCCATCGTTCTGAGGCAATGTTTCACACTTCTCCCAAAATAGTTGGGTGTGGGAGTAAAAGTGGTTTGCATAGGTAACTGAATGAACATAATCAGAGCCTTACTGTGTGAAGCAGACCTAAAGTATTGAATAACACCACACTATGGGTGTATTTAGAAAGAGAACAGTAAGTTTGTGACATTTTTCCATTACACCAGAGTTTCTCCAAGACAACCAAGATGGCTGCCTGTCTGACTCAGTGGCAGTCTGCAGTAGAGGGATAACAGCGATTGTCTATCATGTGGTCTGTTCATTCCACATTCATTTAAAGTAGCTTAGCGACCAGAGACACAATGGAATGAGAGAAAACATGTCTCTCTCCCTCTCTCGCAAACTCTCAGTATCCTTTAAGCAAACGAATTGAACTCCCTCTCGCTCCCTAACCCTGTAGTCTTCCCTCAAGAGGCAGCAGTGGATAAATCCCAGTCAATGTCAGAAGAACTTATAGTAGATTAGACTAAGAGAAGAAATCACTGTCTTGGTTAAGATAATGTATCTTCAGCTTAAACATCAGAGACTGGAACGACAACCTAAGCCTAGTCTTATGGTTATAATTTATTCTGAGCAAATCTCAGGACCTCCCCACTAAAACATGCATGAGCTGAAACACTTTAGGTACCCTGCTTTGTTTAACATCTTAAAGTCAGTCTAAGGCTCAAACCCACTCTATCCCTACACAAAAAAAAAAGAGTCTGAACATACAATAAAGTACCTCCAATAGAATTGTAATGTTGCTTAACATAGGTGAACATACAATGCATCTTAAGTAGCATCTTAGGTTGAGTCAACTTATATTATTTGTTTCGACCATACATTTCCCACTGTATAAATGTAACCATTTGACAAAACATTCCATAAAAGGACTTCCTTTGGGACTGTAATCACACCCTAAAACACTGGTCAACAACCCATGGTTTACAGGCAACCTAGTCATCATATTATGGGGGCTTGCAATGTGACATTCTGTTGGAAATCAACCGGTGAGGACAATCAAAAATGTCAACATTTAATCACCTGAAACCTGCATGAGAATGAATGCTGGGGTAGGGAGAACTAGATTAGTTTAGTATGGTATTACTGTGGATTAATAAATTAATCCCTGTACCAGCTAAAATACACGTTTTGGGAGAAAAAAAATATTCTGAAAACAGACATGTGATAGAGCACGCTGGGAAATGTTACAATGATTCTTCAACAGATTTCTTCAAATTCAGGTCACATTGATCAGATTGCTAATAACTTCCAAACATAAGCAAAAATTATTGCCATGTTGAAGTCAACCCAAGTCAGAGGATAATACTGACCAAGCCATTATTATGACTGCACAGAGAGCTCCCTTCCTTGTACCCGAGCTGCTACATTATTCCACCACACCCACCAAACAGGGAAATCCTGTGCCAATGAGGTTGGGCCTCTGGTGACTCACTGATCACACTAAACCACATAGTGTCTGTCATTGCACTCTCACTACCTTCACAGACGAATTAGGCTGTTTAATTAAACATGTCTAACTCCACAAACCTTCACAGACAAACTAGGCTGTGTTTAAACAAGTCTAACTCCACTAATCTCCTTCACAGACGAACTAGGCTGTTTAATTAAACATGTCTAACTCCACAAACCTTCACAGACAAACTAGGCTGTGTTTAAACATCTCTAATTCCGCTAATCTCCTGCTAGGTAGCAAAACCATCCAGTTGTTTCTTAAACTTGCTGGATTGTCCTAACCTTCACACTTTTGCCCAAAGAGCTGTTGTAATTGTGTATAAATCCTGCCCATGTAGGTTGCTGTGGAGTGCCGATGCTTGACACAATGCTTGAATAACCTACGTATCTAATGTAATGTAATTAATTCTCAATGTGATAGACCAAGGGAGCCCTGGGTTCCCAAAACCAAGGACAGTGTTTGTCCTCTATAAGCAGCAGGCTGGCAGGAAGTTAGGCAGCCATACAGGCAGGCCCAGCAGCAGGCTGGCAGGAAGTTAGGCAGCCATACAGGCAGGCCCAGCAGGAAGGCTGATTGGCCAGAAACCATAATGGAGTGTGTCTCTGGAGCCACCGCCGAACACACCACAGCAGAGCGGTTCACCTATTTGAAAATCCTCAGAAAGTGTGTTTGTGTACAGTGGGCGGGAAGAACATAAAGTGCATCTCTCTCTGTCTAGTGGTTAAGGTGGGAGGTTAATGGTAGTGAGGGTTAATGGTGGTGGTAGGTTGTTGTTAAGTTTGAGATTAATGGTGGTGGTAGGTTGTTGTTAAGGCTGAGGATAATGGTGGTGGTAGGTTGTTGTTAAGGCTGAGGATAATGGTGGTGGTAGGTTGTTGTTAAGGCTGAGGATAATGGTGGTGGTAGGTTGTTGTTAAGGCTGAGGATAATGGTGGTGGTAGGTTGTTGTTAAGGCTGAGGTTAATGGTGGTGGTAGGTTGTTGTTAAGGCTGAGGTAAATGGTGGTGGTAGGTTGTTGTTAAGGCTGAGGTTAATGGTGGTGGTAGGTTGTTGTTAAGGCTGAGGTTAATGATGGTGGTAGGTTGTTGTTAAGGCTGAGGTTAATGGTGGTGGTAGGTTGTTGTTAAGGCTGAGGTAAATGGTGGTGGTAGGTTGTTGTTAAGGCTGAGGTTAATGGTGGTGGTAGGCTGTTTTTAATAGAGGGTACAGCTCATCTTTCTCTCCTCCACTAACACCATTAACAGCCTGCTCTATAGAGTAATGAAGCATAGAGAAAAACTAAATCTAGCTCAAGGAAATTAACTACCACATTTACGCTGGCCAATGTGAGGCACTTAGCGCTACTTTCCTATTAAAATCTTCTGTCTGATAATTATTGGTTTTATTCCAAATGGTACCCAATTCCCCCACATATAGTAGTATATAAGTCCTGTAACCTTGAGACACGTCTAGCAAGCCTACATGTATCAGCGCCTCAACACTGTGCCGCAAATAATTCATGTAACCCCGAAGACCAGCCTGGCTTGCAAGGCTACTGTCAATATAGTGCAATACAGTACATATATTCTGCCATTTAGGACAGCCATATTGCTATGGTTAGATAAGCAGCCATATCAAATAAGGAAGTCTTCTGCCAACTACAGTGCTGTGTGGAAGCAGTACAGACTGATACAGCTATAATCTGTCAAATCTGGGGCCAAGGAACGACGGCTGCAACGCCATCCACAGTGAAGCCAGCGGAGAACGGAATAGAAAAGCCTAGAGTAGAACTGGGGACTTTCACACAGAAACACAACGTGCAAGAGAACAAACAGGGTCCCAAGGAGCAATTAGGGCAAAGCGGCACATTTTGTGAATGAAGAAAGAGAGAGAAAACTAAGTGAACCCATGTTCTAAATAGGAGCATCATAATGCCAGCCCCAAACCCCTAATAGCTATCGACTGAAACAACATGACAGGAATATGAGAAGCCAGACTTAAAAGGCCCATTTCTTTCCAAAACAACCTGCAGAAAACTAATCTCCTCCGCCAAAATTAACCAGGTTTCTCTATGCATATGAGCATCTAAAAGCCTATTCACCTAACTTCAACATAGTGAGGTACCCCCCATCTGTCCACAGAATTGTGCTTTCTTCATTAAAAATAGTCATTTGTGGCTTGGAGTGCAGTGCTACAGCTGTCCCTTGATTAGTAAATGGAATAGAGCAATGATCTATGAAGTCATTAGGGCTCTAGCGTGGAACTAATTCCAATCCTGGAATGAACCGCTGAACCAAAGACACCAGGAAGGACAAACGCTGGAGAGGGAGTGAGAGAGAGAGAGAGAGAACATGGGAAAAAGGTCATTTTCTACCTTTCTACCAGAGGATGTGTTCTCGATGAGCTGTCAGAAATCATCAGAATAATCGACTCAGTGGTTTGTCTTTCTGTGTGCGTCTGCCTGTCTGATTGTGCGTGCGTGCATTTTTTTTCCCCCATATATGATGTCCTGATGATTATCAGTGTTTTGCCCAGAGTTGTTGATGATAAAAGGTAAAGCCTTTCTAAAGCGAGCCCAGGGATGCTTTCAAAGCCTAGTTAGTAAACTGTGTCAGACTCATTAGTTGTGGGCATGTAGCCACACCTGCCTTAATGGCCCCACAGATGGGAGCAGTTAGACTGGTTAACTAGCTAAACGCTTGCAGGGAAGTGCATGGATAGTTTACTACACACTGTATTGGTTTAACTGTGGCTATTGAACTTGCCCTCTCCATAGACTAGCACAAATCCTGCATGAAAAAGTGGTTGGAATCCTGAACGGTGATTGGCCCAAGCCAAGGGATGTGTAGGCAGTAAGGCATGAGGGGGTGTGGTATACGGCCATCAGGTATCTGTGGTATAATACACCAGTGGAATCCAGAAAGCTGACTGGCTGAGAGTCGAAGTATATGAGATCAGATTGTACAGGTATGACATCACATCACATTTTACTGCTCGAATTGCATTGATCCAATAAGAGATCCCGGGTTTTTATGATGCATTACCAATATACCACAGCTAAATGCTTCATCCAAGCGCTCCGCGATGTGTCATGCATTAAAACAATCTTAGCCGTGGTATATTGACCATATACCACACCTACGTGTGCCTTATTGTTGAATTAAAAAAACCTGGTAGCTTGAGTCATGGATGCTGATTAAACGAAAGCTGTGATATGTCAGACTTCTTCAAGAATGAATCACATTTACTTGTTTACTCTCATAACTTGGTAATCAGTTTGTAAAAACAGCATTGCTCCTCAGGGGTTGTAGTGTTTTAGCAGTGGTGTATTGGCCATATAAAACAACCCTCTCACCTTATTGTTTAAATATGCACTTCCAGTGACTAGGGCCTTCTTATAACAGCAGTGTTGGCCTACGACAGGGTCGTCCAAAACCCATCAGAGCAGGAGCAGTGAATTAGGACCAGTCTTTAAGATCATCTGGACAGATCCTAAAATCAACACTTCTTCCCCCTGACATTCGTTTGGGAAATGGGCACTAGTCCCCTCTGTCCATGACATGCCGGGTCCTTCATCAAGTAATCCGAGACGCCACAGACGATGAATCCCTCTGGGGTCCGCAGTGATCCACTGTTACTAGACAGCCGCGAAATAAACTCAGAAGAGACATGTCTTTGATAAAAGGCGGTTCTGACCCACCGTGCAAGCCCGCAGGTAGGAAACAGCCCATCAGAAACACGTCCTGCACACACCATCACTTAAACCCCCCCCCGAAATTAACCCTTCACCCTCCTGCCAAATGTCTTCGCCGCTCACGCTGATTCAATCAGCCATGTTTTGTCAGAGTGGTTAACCCAGGGAATCTGCTGCTCCCACAACCCAGCAGGTCATACATACAGTAGGATGACATCATCATGACCACACTCAGCAGGGTTAATGGTGATGATACACGAGAGAGCGAGTGTGTGTGTGTGTGTGTGTGAAGTCTCTTACCCTCAATAGGGGATGTCTTCAGTCTGCGGCAGAGCCCCTGCACGTCTCCGTACGTGTTGGTTATCTTGGCGACAGCCTCTGAGCTCCGTAGCTCCATCAGGTCCCGGAGGTCCATCACCGTGATGCCAAAGTCACCCTCCTGGTTGCCATCGGCAACAGAGTTCCCCGGTGGGTGATCCGCGGTGTTGTTGGCCATGTCGTTTTCTGGTTGTTTCTCTCTTCCACTGACGGTCTCTTGGTGCCTTGAAGATCCCAGCTGGAAACTAACAACTGACTTGTAGCCCGGAAATACTACTTAAACATCCAAGTCCTGGAAGCGCTTCAACAGCTAAGTCCTCACTTTGTGCAGACAGGAATTGTGGCTATTGTAGTGGTAGTGTGTGGTGGTCTTTCTGCTTGCCTGGTGTGGTAAATGAACATCCGTGGACAAGCTTCTAGACCCGGGTGTGCATATTACTACTGAAACAGTAGAGACGGGATCGGTTGATCACTTCTGTTCCCCAAAACTGAAAGACAAAGAGACAAAGAAAAGATTTAGAAAACAACAAATCTTTTGTGATTAGGGCGTAGTAAAGAAATGTAGGTTTTGATTTGGCAATGGTCTGTTAGAGCAAAGTTACCATTATCTGTGTAAAAAAGGGCCCAGTACAATCTGAGATGTAGAAAAGGCAAGCAGAATCCAGAAATACAAATGGAATTCAGCCATAATCAAACCACAAAAACCCAGTAGGGAAACAACACAATATATGGAAATGTAATTCCTTTGTCAATGCTTCTTGATCTAAGTTCAAATGGCACCATGCCTCTCTTGAATGAGCGGAATACCAAACAGTGGTTTATTCTGATCCTCTTTTCCCAGAGTTGCCTTTGAAGTGACACATGAACCACGGTCACAAACGGAAAATCTTCCCCTTTTTAGCCGCAGGCCTATGGCCTGAGACCTGAGACAATCCAGCCCGACTCAGTCAGCAAAACGGAAACACGACGGCAAATTGATGCGGCGTAGAGCTGACAGTGTTTGCAAGACGACGGACAAAACGCATTCTCAGCCATCCTGCCGTGTGTACAGACATCCCTAGAACAAACATAAAACGCCTCTGAGAATGAGTGAACAACAGGTAAATAGTCACATTAGTCAGGGGGTTAAGACTGCCAGCAAACCGCTGTTGCAGTGATCAGATACCCATGCTATTAATACAACACAAGCTACAACACATTCATCCACAGGGATCCAAATAAGGGCTGCGTCAACTAATCGATAAAATTGATGATGTCGACAATAAAAAATGCAGAGGCTACACTGGTGGAAAATATTGGTACAATCAAAGTTCTCTAAAGTATTGGAGCACTTTACAGTATATTGAAAACCTAAAGACAACAGTTTGCAGCAGAATGTGAAAAGCTGAACTAACGCCGGGCACCTGAAGAGAGAACACATTGGCAAACCAAGAAAGATGAGAAAGGCGACAGAGATCTCAGCACGATACTTTTAATCAAAAACAAGTGCCACTGCTTTTCAGAGAGCTTGTCTTAGTTTGGCTAAGTGGTTTGAGTTGTGTTTGCAGTGAGAACTTGTTTGTTCTCTCTCATCAAATGCACTGTAGAGTACATAAGGTAACCAATATTTATCCAGAAACTGATTAAAATGCATCCTTAGTCCATCTCCATTAATATGAATATAGTTATGTTCTTCAGGGGCTATATCACCCATTTTGAAAGTTAACTGGTATATGATGTCTCATCATGTCTACTGAATTCCAATGATATATGAAAACGTGTAACAGGTGGTGGACGAGGAGGAAGAGAACATGTATGGTGGTGGAGGGGTCTTGCAGTGGACTACTGCATTTTTATGCCACTGCTGGTATACAAACATTCAATACTGTACAGCTTGCAGAATTCAATATATTCACTGAACTAAATTGTGATTATTATACTTTTTTATTGCAAAATGCATTTACTATCATTTAAAAAAATAAAATACATATGTAACTATATGCCCTGGACGCTGTGTTCTCCATTTTGTTTTTATGTAGTGTCTAATGAATGCTCTTTAGCATATTTATATTGACTGGCACACAATATGATCTGAAAGAATTGTTTGATTTTGAGCAGAGGTGAAATGTTTGAGGAAGGTGTTTGATTTTTACAGCAGAGTCAGGAGTTTTGTGAATGTAGTTTGAAGATTTGGTTCTGTTTTTAAAGTTTTGAGAAAATTGGTGAAGGTTTCAAGAAATGTGAAAAACTGTCACAATAGGTTACTCTGGAAGGATTTGGGAACTGAGGAGACCAATTGCTGTTGTGTGGAAAGTGAAATTTAGGGTTTAGGCTGCTTAACAGTTCGGGGTCTCCTTTGCCATGCCATGCTGTGGTAATACGTGCAGAATGTGGTTTGGCATTGTCTTGCTAAAATAAGCAAGGCCTACCCTGAAACATTTTGTTTGGATGGCATCATATGTTGCTCCAAAACCTGTATATATTGTTCAGCGTTTATGGTGCCATCACAGATGCAAGTCACCCATGGTTGCAAGTCACCCATGCCATGTGCACAAACGCGCCCCCAAACCATCATGGATTCTGGCTTTTGAACGGCCTGCTGATAAGTAGCCCGATGGTCCCTCTCCTTTTCCGCCTGGAAGAAGTGGTGTCCATGATTCCCAAAAATATTTTCTAATGTTGATTCGTCAGACCACAGGACAGTTTTCCACTTCACCTTAGTCCATCTTAAATGAGCTCAGGCGATGAGAAGGCGGCAGCATTTCTGGATCGTGTTTTTATATAGTTTCTTCTTTGCATGGTAGAATTTTAACTTGGATTTGTGGATGCAGCTACATACTGTATTCACAGACCATGGTTATCAGATGTATTCCTGAGCCCATGCAATGATGTCCACTACAGAACTGTGTCTGCTTTTAATGAAGTGGTGCCTGAGGGCCCGAAGATCACGGCCATCCAATATTTAGTTTTCGGGCTGCCCCTTGCGTACATAGATTTCTCCGGATTCTCCTAATCTTTTAATGAAATTATGTACATTAGATGATGAGATCCCCAAACTCTATGCAATTTTAAGTTTTGAGAAACATTATTCTTTAATTGTTGCATTATTTGCCTGCAGTCTTTCAATGATTGGTTAACCCCATCCCATCTTTACTTCTGAAAGAATTATCCTCTCTGGGATGTTCTTTCCTTTTATTGACATTTTGCCAATTAATCTAATTAGTTGTGAGATGTTCCAGGTTTTTTTAGCACTATACTTTTCCAGGCCTTTGGTGCCCCTATCCCAGCTTTTTTGAAATGTGTTTCAAGCATAAAATTCTAAGTGGGCATATATTTTTCAAGAAACAATAACATTTCTCAATTTCAACATTTGATATGTTGTCTTTGTACAATTTTCTATTGAATATAGGGTTGAAATGATTTGCACATCATAGCATTCTGTTTTTCTGTACATTTTATATAGCATCAAATTTTTGGGGGAAATGGGGTTATAAAACAAATAGGTATGAATAAGACACTGATGAAAATAACCACACTTATATTTACGTAGTGATCAATTGATTAAATTGATAACCAAAATAGTTACAAATAATAAAACAATACATTTTGGTGGATGTGTCTGGGAACATTTAAGGGCACTGACTTGTATTCAGCTGGAAGGATGGAATAACTAAGAAGTATAAAGACAAAAGGAGCCTGCCTTCATACAAAAGTATAAAAGAATAGAAGTATTACATTTGCGTAACGTTGCTTTACAGAAACAGTAGTGGCCTACTATGGGCAAGGTCATTGGTTTGACATTCAATTGTCAGACTGAGGCAGGTTATTATGACTGAAGAGGAAAAAGAGGAGACAAAGAGACTACTTTCATATCAGGGATGGGTAGGGAGGTACATATTCGAATACACAAAATTAATTTAGTATTTGAGCACTTTTTGAGTTTTCAATATTGCCCCGCGTTATTTCATGCATATGTATTTTTTTGGGTTGAAATAAATAGGCCTGAATATAATTTTTCTAAATACTCTAATCTCAAATGTTCTACATATGACAATATACCCTGACATTCAAAAAAAAGTATATTTTGATTTAGTTTTACAACATGGGCTCCTTCACACGTTTTTTTTTTTTCCAATGGTCAATCAAAGCGGTAATAGTGTGGTGGGGTCAGGTCAGTCAGAATGACGCAAAATGTAGCCTACTGCTAGCAACTAATTCAAGGAAAGATGGAATACTTACTGAAATAATGTACAGCTATCAGTCGTGTGTAGCCGTAGAAAGTCGCTGTAACAGACCGTATGGATGACTGCGCACTCTCGCTCTCCATAACCACGCTGAATAATACTTTAAGGGGGTAACATTGCTAGGCCACAGGGCCAGAGAGGATTCCAGGACGTGGAGCATAACAACACCAGCAGGCCTGATCAAGTCTTCATCCTCTCCCCGAGCCTTAAGCAGACCACCACGGTTCTCTGTGCCAATAGCTCTGACATCCGAAGCCCATTCACTGTTTTGAAAGGCTGGTCATGGCTCACATCAACACCATCATCCCTGGACAGTCTGGTCACATACCGCCCCAAAATATCAACAGACAACACAATCTTCACAGATTTCTCCTATCTGGACACGAGGGATGGCTGTGAGAATGGTACAAGTATCTGCACCGCCCACCCGGGCGTGTCAGCCAGGGCTTCTACACCAAGAGGATGGCCCTAAAGTGTTGGACTCCAGACACCAAAGTCATGGACTCTCAGGGTCATGTTCCAAATACGACAACATGCCAAGCACAGAAAGCATTACCAGCGATTCATGTCTTTAACCAACTGGACCCGAAGAGCCCTACCCTGTAACAATCTTAACACTGCAGAACGGTCCACCAAGGAGGCCACAGTACTCTAAGGTACTAGCACCGAGGACGCCACGGTACTTTAAGGTGTCAACACCAAGGACACCGCAGTATTCTAATGCCGCGTTTCCACTGGTGCCAAACAAAGGCGTTTTACCCTGAAGTCCAGACTTTTTTCTGTTTCCACTGACACGGACCAGTCAGCCACTAAGCCATGGCTGAGTAGCCTGGCTCTCACTTGGTGCCAAGCCCCAGACTTTAGGACTGAGGGCAGGTTTTGCGGATTGACGTGTTACATGGTGTGAAAACACGGCATGTTGTTCTATTCGAATGGCGATGTGTATCGTTTGCTTTAGGCTTCTCGTAATGGTTTTCATCCGATCTAACAAACAGATCCCTGATAAAATAAAGAAAATAAAGCAATAGTACAGGGAAGCAAAGATTCAGAACGGAAAGAGTTGGAACGACGAAGGTGATACGATGCCATTGACTCAATAGAAAGACGGAGCACTGAGACATAGCCTGAGGAACAAGCATAGCATAGCATAGCATAGCATCATCTTCCGCTTATCCGGGGCCGGGTCGCGGGGGCAGCAGTCTAAGCAGGGATGCCCAGACTTCCCTCTCCCCAGACACTTCCTCCAGCTCTTCCGGGGGGACACCGAGGCGTTCCCAGGCCAGCCGGGAGACATAGTCCCTCCAGCGTGTCCTAGGTCTTCCCCGGGGTCTCTTCCCGGTGGGACGGGACCGGAACACCTTCCCAGGAAGGCGTTCCGGAGGCATCCGAAACAGATGCCCAAGCCACCTCAGCTGACCCCTCTCGATGTGGAGGAACAAAATTACCTCAAAACACTCCCAAATCCAAAAGGTAGATAGTTTTGACAAAATACTTATCAAACTGGTTTAGTTGCAGTGTCACGACTGAGCATAGCGTTATTGTTTATTTTACTACCAGAACAGCATCACCTTTTGTTTTTACTCCTCCCTCCCCACGTGAGCACCTCCTTAAGTCCTCTGTACCAAATGTATAGGGGAAACAGAAAATTCTGGAGCAAACATTAGCATAAATCACTGGTGTAGCCCTGGTACCGGGGTAAAGCTCCAGTAGAAACGCGGCATATGGTTCTAACACCAAGGAGGCCACGCTACTTAGGTACTAATATCGCAGCACCAAGCTGAATCCACAGACCAAATTGGAACTCAACACCAAGCTGAATCCACAGACCAAATTGGAACTCAACACCAAGCTGAATCCACAGACCAAATTCGAGCTCAACACCAAGCTGACAGGATTGTATATACACTACTGGTAACGAACAAACTGAAGGGCTAAAAAGAGGATGAAAAGAAATAACTGAAGATAGTCTGGGTAGCCAATCAGGACGCTCCACTTTCTGCACTGACCATGTACACACAGGTTGGATTTTTCTCACACACAAGCGCGCGCACACACATGCGCACATACACATGCGCTGTTGACGATTATCAATCATGATGCCTAGTCTTATTAGCTATATAGTGATACTGAACTACCCATTTACAGACTGTAGAGGCAGTCCCTGTGCATAGCCCAGCTATTGTCAATCATTATTGTTATTTTAATCTTTTATATATGTGTTTTTACTCTCCATCCCCATCTCTTTCCATTTCTTTTTAATTTGGCATTGTTGTTAAAAGGGCCATAAGTAAGCATTTCATTGTCAGTCTACACATTGTTTATTACACATTGTGACTGGTATGAAGAATGTGATTTGTATGGGAGGTGTTAAGAGAGTCAAATACAGTAGGCTTCTATACAGTACTGTGTGTTGGAACTAATGGAGGACATTATGCTAATGTAGGACCACTCTCTGGATCGCTCCTCAGGGCCGATGTGTGTGTGTGTTTGTCCCACTCCTCTGGGTTCTCCATGACACTAAACACTCCAAATGAAGGTCAGCCTTTGATGCGTGCTGGTGTGATTAGAGCTGAGGTCCTGGAGTGGATTCCTATTCTCAGTCGCACACACGCGCACATGCACACACACACACTCCACAAGCAGCTAATTCATATTGGCAAGGTATATGCAAGTTGGTTTAGTTTATAAGAATCACCTTTATTGTGTGAGCCTGTAGGGAATTCTTTACCCTGGATTGCATTAATATCCTATTCTCTGTTGTCCATCATATTCCCCATCCATGTAGTCCTTCATATTCCCCCTCTATGTAGTCCTTCATATTCCCCCTCTATGTAGTCCTTCATATTCCCCCTCTATGTAGTCCTTCATATTCCCCCTCTATGTAGTCCTTCATATTCCCCCTCTATGTAGTCCTTCATATTCTCTGGAACAAAGAAGATTAACCACCAGAGTCGGTCAACTATCACCCTCATTTAACGTCTTTCTGACATTACTGTAGTCAAACCTCCATTGCCATCTGATCGTGGAGCAGCAGTCTACACAAGCCGGTCACTGAACTAGTTCCTCAGACTGGTCCTCTAAACTGCTTCCCGGTGATATGTGAGGTCCTCCGCATGTTTCCACAGAGAAGCAGTGATCTGGCCTCTACAGTTTCAATGGTGGCATTGTCGACAAGGCTTCTGGCAAAAAAGGATTGCTGATCTGTTCTACAAATGCATTAGCCTGATGTTACTTGCGTGCGTGCGTGCGTGCGTGTAAATGTCAGAGTGAGTAAATGCCACAATGAGCATGCTCTGCACGGTTCCCGAACAACATCTATTGACTTTGGGAAATGTCAGCATACGCCTGGGGGCCAGTGGAGGGCCACTAAATGGCTTCCCAAATTGGCATGGGGCCCAAACAGAGCGGGAGGTTTTAGACAACGTATGGAGAACAACGTGACCTCCATGTCTTCTACCATCCAGCTCTGGATACCTTTCCCATTGTCATAGTGGAGCGCCCCCCCCCCCCCCACCGTCTCTTGCCCCTCCCTCTGAACACCGTAGTTAAAATTGTCTTGAATACACGTTTATCCAAATGATGTAAACATGCCTCTATGCCACATTTGTTGCATTTCCATAAACCACGTGAAGAAATCTTGATCCATCAACTGAGAGAATGCCCAACAGCGGCAGCTACAACCCCGCGACAGAGCCGTGACACATTCCTACGAGGACGGTGGATGCGTATTAGTGTCGATTGATGAAGATCGAGCCACTAATTAAACCAGTCTTATCAAGTCGCGTGCTATATATCCAATAGTCGTTTCATTAGTGAAATCTGCCTAAGTACCGGAGCATCGTCAACACAGGAAAAACCACACGGATGCTGTTGCTTGGTACGATCGTTATGCAAAACAGCACTGTGATGTTATTAATGAGGAATGCAGTAAGCATAGCTAATGTGATAATACAATCTGGTAGGGGAAGGACGGGGAAGGGACAGATGAGGAATGAAAGCATGTGAAAAATGCCCGACGAAGGGAATTATCTAATCATTGACGGGAGTGCGGAAATAGTGACTGACTATCAGTAAATGAATTGATTTACATTGAAACAAACAGTTTCATTGTCCAATGTTCTGCAGTGCACTGACGCTGTTTATATGCAGCACGGGGTTCTCAGAACAACACAAATTGTTCAGGCAACATGACCCGATTAAACACTTCCACACTATAGGGCTACTGTGTATCATATAGCAATGGGAGAGGGACGATGGGTGGGGGCAAAGAGAAGACGAGAATGAAGAAACCCTGGCTAAGTAGATCGACCGGAGCGAGTGAGCACAGCATTAAAATAACCAGGCCAAAGGCTGAGGGTGTCAATCAACTAGTCAAGGGATTCCCTCTGAATGAAGGAGGTGAGAGCAGTATGAATACAAGGCAGGTGGCCAACTAACTCCACTTCCTCACTCATGCAAACAGACACAGCATACATAGGGCCGAGCACCAACAGGAAAAATACACCCTGCAGGAGACAGGAAACAAACTCAATATTCTATTGACACGCTAGCTCTCTCCGAACAAACAACCCACCCATACACTCACATGTTCCCTGCATATCTAGCGCACCAAGACAGTGCTCCACCTAGTTTTTCCACAGCGGAGACGCAGTGCTTGTGTCCAGGACTCGGACTCAAGTACCGATTATTTTTTTTTTAAGCATTGGTGACTTGGACTTGAACTTGGATTTGCTTGAACGACTTAGTAGTTATTTGGTACTCACATCGTACTCAGAGCAGTTCTGTGGTAGTGGGAGGCTGGTGCAGCACAGCCCAAGGCAGCTGGTGAGCTGTGGGGGAGCGCATTCACCGGGCAGGGCAGCAGGCAGGCAGGGCTCCAGCTCAGACCATACACACCAAACAAGCTGATCTTCTCCTCAGCCACATCGGTACCAGGCTTGTGGTTAGCTACGTTTTGCGTGGTTAAGACAAACAAGCTGATCTATGAAATTAAAACGAGTAGCATTGAGTTGAGTAGATATATAATTTTTTTTTTTTCATCAAGCACTAAATGCTGGTAAATGTTGATTAGTATTGGTTTATAGGGCTTTTAGAGTGATTCACTGCTTTAAAAGTAATTTAGTGCAGCTACTTCTTTTTTTCAACAACAATTGTGCTTTACATAATTGATTTCCATCAAATTAATTAATTTCTACTTTCCTGTCTCTTTTACATAGCCTCTACTTCATACATAAGAAACATATGCATGACATATCACAGGGAACCATAGTCATTTTGTTCTATTTCCATATTATTTCATTATTATTTTTTTTATACAACAAAGAGAACATTGTCTACATGCCATATTTCAGTTGACCAGCATCACATTGTTCTATTTTTAATTTGTTCATAATTTTTTTACATTCTGTACCTTCTTTTGAACCATTCATGCATGGCATATCTGTTGACAAGCTTCTGCAGAGAAGTTTTTCCCTTGCATCTAAAGATAACAGGTCTTTAAAATACCGCATCATCTCTGTTGGCAGATTAAACTCATATCTCATTTAAAAAACAGCTTTCAGTTTATCTAAAAACACGCACATCACAGAAGTGAGCTGTGCTGATGACTGACTACAATTGCACAGTGTATGCAAAGGTAGTGTTTTTTGGGCCCAAATCAAATAATATTTGATTTTTTTTTTTAAATACAAATAAAGTTAGGAATCATGTCAGTACCCGTTTTCTCCCCCAGTTGTGCCAAACCTAGTGTGCTATGAAACCCTCATAAAGCACTTAACATTGTTGGGTCAGCAACTTTATCTAAAAACAACTACCAACTTTATCTTGCACATACAGGCTACTCTCTTCAGATCTTTACCCTTGGCTTAGCCACCGAGCATCATGAAAATTCAAATCATCACGCTAAGCTGACATATCTATCAGCACACTACAAAACAACCGATGTTGAAAGATAGATGTTGATTAGATAACATTTGTGATGGCCATCACCGAGTCGAACAATTCCTTGCGGCTGGGTTTGGAAAAAGAATCATGCTGTCTGTCACTGATTAACAGCACAATAACGAAATGGGTGGGACTACAGGAAAACCGATTATCCCATTGGAACATATCGAACAAAGGGTTCATTTAGGCCTCAAACATCACAACTTTGCTTTGATCTAAAAATGTTTAATTAATGTTCAGAATTCATCCAATGGACATTGAACATTTATTGCAAGGCTAGATCTGGTCTGCGGGCCATCAGTTGACTAGCCCAGCAGTTATAAGGGCTACCTTGCTCTCGTAACTAGTAGGTTTTAAAGAGGTTATATTTTAACAGAATAGCTGGGTGGTTGATTAACTCCACACCTCTCGTCTATGCTCAGCAGACCTGTTGTCACTTAAAACTACTGCCACAGCAATTATCACTGCATACCATTCAGGCTACACCAGCAGGCGGATCAAGAGCCCCACTTCGTCAACTCAACGCTGGCATGGAATCATGTCGGGAGAGAGGGAGAGACCCAGTGAGGGGGAGGACGAGAGCGAAAAAGAAGGATAGAAAAACAGGGGGTGGAGGAGGAGGAGGAATGTAGCTAGATGACAAGCCACCAGCAGAAGAGCGAGAGGGTGGAGGGGTATGAAGCTAGATGACAAACTGCAATGAGAGAGAGAGGGGGGGTGTAGGAATAATGAAGCTAGATGACAAACTGCAATGAGAGAAGGTGGAAGAGGAAGCACATACAGTAAGTTAAACATTAAAGAGCAAGACAGGCGTGGGGAGGTTAAATGACAGGTACACTTCCAAAGTTCCTTAAACGTCTTGTCATTTTTTCGTAAGAATCATACGGGCAGTATGAGAAACCTTTCTGATGGCAGTACTGAATTGGTCCATGACTAACTTCAATTCACAGTGAGCAAGACTTCATCCTTCCATGTTACCTTGGAAAGTGATGTGGGACAGTTTACATTTTCCCCTATTTACACAGTTTTTTTTTATATCTATGGGTGAACAGGTCTTGTTCATCCAAATAAAATATAGTGTAAAACCCTGTCTCAATCGGTCTCCCCCTTCTTCTGGTTTTATGTAAAGGTGGTGAATTCTGTAGGTACATCAATCCTTGGTTTTGATGAAAACGCAGAAGCTCCAGGCACGTCATAAAAATCACAGCTCAACCTCATTGTAAAGCAAGGGGTCAAGTAATGACCAGAATTGGACAGCTGAATAGAATGGCTGTAGTAGGTCAGGACAATCAGCGTGTTAGACGTTTGGTATTAATGCATGACAATGTATGCCTCACAAATGGCTCCCCCTGCCCTACATGGTACTCTACTTTTGACCAGGGCCCTATGAGCAAGATAAGGCAGTTGGAATGTAGCCAAAGACTCTCTAGATGAACTTTGTCATTCTGGGCAGAGCACTCGACTGGTTATCAGCTCAGCATCACATGGCGGATGAAATTCATGGGCACTGTGCCTTAGGCTGGATCAGGGTGTGTGCGCGCGTTCGAAAACTATAACCCAAACCCGGAACAAAATGGGCGTATTTGCGCCTCTTGACCCAAACTAGATCAAACTGCTATTAGATCACCTGAAGCACGGACGGATGCATGCACGCACGCACGCACACACGCACACACACACACACACATGTAGGCAACCACAGAATTGACAATGGTACCATACAGGTCTAGGTAGAGCAGAGCAGCAGTGTGGGCTAAGTGAACATCAAGGGCATGTCAAGCTTGTAACGGTAAGACTACAAACTGCCGGCCTCCCAATTCACTGTGGTATTACAGGCCACTTCAATACAAAACGTGTTGTTGAGAGTCTGGTTGGCGGGGAACCAAGTGGCATCGGTACCAGTGAATAAGGTAATTCCATTCCGTATTGACACGGACCTTCCATTCCAGCCTTTCATAAGACAATGTATTGTGTCTAAGAACAGCAATTTCTTTTGACTCTTCCAATTGCTTTTATAAGCGCTTTATAATAGCAATGAGGCACTTCTGGGGTTTGTGGGATATGGCCAGTGTACCACGGCTAAGTGCTGTGTCCAGCCCCTCTTAGTTGTGGTGTGGATAAAAATTGCCTTTAGCCTTGTTATATTGGGCATATAAAGGCCGTATTGCTAATATAAACTGGTTATCAATGCAATTAGAGGAGTGAAAATGTAATGTGTGATGTTATACTCGTGATATATAGTCACATGTATTACGTCTTCCAGCCAATCAGCATTCAATATTCAAGACATATTTTATTATGCATTATATCCTCTGGCAGCCACCACAAAGGAACGCCATAGAACCTTTTATCATCCGCATATCCAACAGCAGTTTTGATACATCTTTCACAATGTAACCATTTGAACCAAAAGTCGTTTTGATTATTGGTGACAAAAATATTAGCTAGGGTGTTAGAACAGAATTTCTGAAATGTCAGTGGAACCGTTGTTTTCTTGTGTATTTAAAATGGCACTCGAGACTATTCATTCCTCCAACCACTAGAAATGGCCGACAGTAAGGCGTGGCAAAAATATGGGTATTGAACCCTATAACACTGCACATGCAGCGGTACAAAACAAGCCTGATGTAGGAAAAAAGCTAATTCACACTAAACTACAAAAATTTTGAAGGTACTGGAGAATATATTTCTGTTGACTCAGTTTATCACAATCAGCTGAAAACACATATTGGGCAATGAACTGGCATCATATTACCGACCAGACTGCTAGCATAAATGTACCGCTTATGACCAATCTATAGTGCCCATGTCATTTGGAAAGCAGAACCATGCAGTCGGAGAGAAGGGACATGGCCAGCAAAACCATCACCCCGGGAGCTGCTCTCAGTAGTAACATGGGGACAGCTAACTTTGTCGGGTCAGTGATGGAGACAGGGAGGCCTCGGGTGGCTGTGCATCATCTAGATGGAGGGGCAGAGGGAGGAGGCAGTCTATCATCTAGATGGAGGGGCAGAGGGAGGAGCACGGAAGAGGCAGTGTATCATCTAGATGGAGGGGCAGAGGGAGGAGCACGGAAGAGGCAGTGTATCATCTAGATTGAGGGGCAGAGGGAGGAGCACGGAGGAATGGTCGATAACACCTAACTACCCCCGATTGCGTATTCTCCTCCACAATTCTGTCTCATGGATGCGTGTGATTCTTTTTCTGGAGGCACATCTGCCCTCAAGGTATAGTGTGTTAATTGCTTGTGACATTAGCTATATGCTCTGCTCTAAGAGGCCATTTGAACTAGGTGAGGGTTTTTTTCCAAACCTAATCCTAACCCAGCTTTAACCATAACACTTATCTTACCTAAAACTTAACCATATTAAATGTCAACATTAATTGGGTGACTTTGGAGAGTGTCAACCAATGACATCGTTTCTGCCTTCGGGGCAGATCTGCCCGCAGAATAAGAATAATGGCTAACTTGCCTCCTGTCTTCTCCTCCTCATTCTCCCCTCACCTGACCTCATCTGCTCAGTATTGACGGGCTGAGATAAATCATTTACAACACAGAGACACACACTCGCCCAATCAATCCGAAAATTAAACAGGAGGGGTGAATAAACCGATTAGCTAGTAGACAACTAGTAGAAAACAAGGGAAGATAGAAACAGAGAGAGTGTGAGAGATGGGGCTGTTGGGACAAAGATCAAAGAGAGAAGAGCTGGTTTTGTATTATAATAAGTTAGATTGGGGAAACAGAGTCAGAGGGATGAGAGGAGTATAAGTCGGAGGGATGAGAGGAGTATAAGTCGGAGGGATGAGAGGAGTATAAGTCGGAGGGATGAGAGGAGTATAAGTCGGAGGGATGAGAGGAGTATAAGTCGGAGGGATGAGAGGAGTATAAGTCGGAGGGATGAGAGGAGTATAAGTCGGAGGGATGAGAGGAGTATAAGTCGGAGGGATGAGAGGAGTATAAGTCGGAGGGATGAGAGTAGAAAGAGTCGGAGGGATGAGAGGGCATTACTGAGATTGAGAGACTAGAGGGATGAGAGATAGAAAGAGAATTAGACTGCACATTAGAAGAAGTCTAAGAAGTTATTATGTTCCAGAGAGACTTCAGATTTTCAATAGGTATTGATTCCCAAGAGCATCACTGTAACTTTTGAAAAGCTCACGTCTTAACCCCTACCTCCAGGTCACAGATAAAGCTTTCACTGAGAGAAACCCCCCCTCAAATCCATTGGGCAATGCTTTTCGTCTAATAAAGTTAATTCTGAGATTTTTCCTGAAATGATAGTAATGGATACATAATCAGCATACATTTACAATATATATCCACTCTATATTCACTCTAGCAAGGAGAAACACTTGCAGGGCCAGAGATACTGTAAGGTGCAACAAATGCTCACAACCGTATTCCATGAAAAAGTGTAAGGGAAAAAGTTGCAATAGACAGCTAACAATGGACAGTGCAATGTTAACGGACAAGGAAATAAAAGATTGAATTTTCCGCATCGAAATGTGTGAGTTGTTGCCTTACTGAATAGTTTCCCAAGACAAGTTGCCGGTCATAATCAGTTGATTGTAGCCTATGCTCACTGGTTACTTCAACCTGGGAATGCACACTGCTGTGGCTATTGATATAAATCCTGCCCATTTTAGCCACCAACCAAAAATGTTTTGGTAACAGAACATGAAATGTAAGGCCAGTGAATTGGAATGTTTATGAAAAGGGCCTTCTGTAATAAGAAAGTGCCAGTAGTCCACAGCTCCTTACCACTCTCTATGGCCCCGCCCCATTGCCACCGCTCCCCACAGACTCTAGAGACCTGAAGATGGGGACAAACCTACCACTAAGGCAGTGGCGCCAAAGCAGTCTGCTATTTTCCACAATGCCCTTCCAACAAGCATTTTACATGGGTAACCGTGGGCGAGGTTCCGCTCATTCATCTCGTGACCTCAGCTTTTGCAGGAGCCTGAGCCACTGGAACGAGTTGCTAGGGTGCAATGACACCTGGGAATCTGTGCGGATGAAAACATACCACCCAGGAGATGCTAGGTCAATATGCACAGTCGGCCCTTAATCAGTTAGCGGCACAGCCAAGACTCAAACCTAGATTGTGGTGGACAGCTTGGTTCTAGAATATATCACCTTACACCGCTGCACCACTCGGAACACGCCTTTCTTTTATCGCAGGCAGCTCCTCGCTCCCTCTCCTTGAGGGGAGACAGCATCCCACTGCTGGCAGGGTCCTGGTTGGTCCCTATTCGGGAGATTAGAAGCTGCTATTGGAGGGGGGAAGTGGAGGACATTCTTCCCTGTATTCTAATGATCCAATCCGATTGCCCCGGGGCAGTGAACGCGACATTGCTGTGTCTCATTGGGATCACACACCCAAAAAAATTGGGCACTTATCATAAGAGGAAGGGTGTTAACTCTGGTGTCCCAGCGAAACCCCCGTCACAGCCACAGAGCCTTAAATGTCCAGGTGCTTCGTGCCTGGCGATGGACCCACAGAGTTCTCTCCTTACTATGCAGTGGTTTGAGTACCTCTGTCGGTGGCAAGGCGCAATTCAGAGACAATTCATTATTATTCACGCACCCCTTCTCCGCTCTCATCCCTTCCCGCTGTGCCGTTTCACCCCTCTATCACTCCCTCTACCCTCTCCCTACTGCCCCCCCCCCATCTCTCCGTCTACCTCCCTCTACCGCTCCCCCGATCCTCTGCAGACACACCTGCCTAGCATACTAAAGCACGGACTGCGCAGCCTTCCCCCAGACAAGTCTGCCCGCCTCTGCTTCTCTCTCTCCTCACCCGTGGAAGCAGACATACTGTACATACCCCCAACCCACACATGCAGAAACACACTGCGCCAAACCCCCTCCCACTAAGCAAACTTGGCTGTGGCCACACCCAGTCGGTGGGGAACTTTGCAGGTTGTACCCGGCAACGCAACACAACACACACTGTTCCTTTATGTGTAAAGGTGCTGCTAGGAATTGACAACATATGGACAGAATAGAAACATATCTACACTGGGTTGACATGTAGTTAGAAACCATAGATGGCGGGAATATAACAAGGGAATACGAGCTGAGACTATATCGTACATCAATGTACTGACAAGCGAAGAAAAACTCAGAATTTTCTTTGCGAAGAGAAAGGGAGGAATAAACAGACAGTGTAGTGTGCTCAAATATCCGGACTTGAGAGACAGAATTAATTAATAATAAACGCATTTAACAAATTAGACACTTGGCTTCACTCCCAATGTCCCTTAGGGAAAGAAGATGTTTCATTTAAACTGTGCTTACACTGCAGCACACAACACGGGCCGAAAATACAGAAGAGAGAGAGGAGGGGATAGAGAGACAGGTAGTGAGGAGTAGAGAAGAGAACAAAAAGGGATATAAGTCAATAACATGTCTTTCATTTGAATCTACTGCTGGCTATGTTCTACATAAAACAATAGTCATGTAGTTGCTACTAAGTACCAATGAAAGGACCCTGTCACACACACACTTTCCTTCTGTCCCCCATCCTCTCTTTTTCTCTCACTCCCCTTGGTCCGTGAAGTGGCAGAAGGAGAAGGCTGGAATGCAAGAGACCACACCCTATCTGCAGTCACATGACCTGCCTGGAAGAGGACATCCTCTACCGCAGAGAAACAGAGAGAGAGAGAGAGAGAGAGAGAGAGAGAGAGAGAGAGAGAGAGAGAGAGAGAGAGAGAGAGAGAGAGAGAGAGGGTAGAGAGAGGGTAGAGAGAGGGGTTTTGGGTTATAGAAAGAAAAAGGGAGAAAGAGAAGAGAGCACAACAGGAGGAGAGAAGATTAAGAAACAGGCAGAGGGAAGGGGCAGAGTACAATAATTAAAACAGATAAAACATGTAAAGACGGAAGAATCAACTAGTGGAGCTGGACAGAAAACGAGAGGCAGAACGCGATGTGTTTGGGCAAGGCTCAAGACTCAGAAAACTGTTGTTCTCGTTTGGGTTCCCAAACATGCAGTTGGCCGGGTTCCAGCTCACAGCACAAAACACAAAGAAAGGCTGCGGCTCCTCCTCTTTACCGTCTCCTCCCTCCTTCTCATCAGTCTCCTCCCTCCTTCTCATCAGTCTCTCCTCGTGTTTGGTAGGCGTCTGGTCCAAGGTATGAGCGAGACGGAACGTGGTGCCCCACAACCCTAGCACCCCAGCCTATATAAGGATTCAACTACAATCAGAAACTAAACAGGCACACACACACACACTCTCTGCATAACTAAACGATCGCAGCTCTGCAATAACAACGCCAAACCAAAAAGGCAGGCTCACGAAAACACAAATAAACCGGGACAAACATATTTGCCATGTTGGCCATTCAGCAGAAGCTTTTCCACAAGAAGTCACACTAACAGTATTAAAGTTACAAATGACAAATTGCTGTTTAGGACCGTTATTACATTATATACATTACAATGCGAGCATTGGTCCTTTTCAAGACCAATGTGTGCACACAAACGCACGCACGCATAGTCACACACAGAGGTATGTACATGTCCCCTTCACAGGCAGCCTGTCAAAATGGCCGAAATCTTACGGTTTCTATAAACTCGACTCGGGCGATTCGCATACGTCTGCTCAGTGAGGTTACTTCAGGACACGACAGCAATGTAAACCTCAACCAACTCAGTCAGTGACAGAGTAGTGGATCACTCGATTCCCCCCTCCATCCGCAGGGAGCCAGGGGTGGTCTCCAACTCTAGCCCTGGTCAGGTCACAAGTCACATCATCTCCTTGCCAACGCTCGTTAATGGTAAGCAAAGGACACGCACTGAGGCAGATCCAGGGATTGACCTTCAATTCTCCTGCCGTTAGAATTATGCCTGGATCACGCACGTGCACACGCACAGCCCCTCTTTCAGCTTCAGCAAATAATAATAATTAATAGGAATTAATAATTTTCATTCTTACAGTGGTTCCTCGCCTCATAACGTTCAGTTCAGTGGAGCAGAGGAAACCATTACAGATTTATGTGACCTGCACTTCACACTTTACCACTTTCAACCCCCCCCCTCAGCAAGCGTGTGTTGCACGCCCTGGGAGGAGCAGCCAGCCAGCGTCTACAGTAACACCGATATTTACTGTCAATTCTCAGGGGCAGATCAAGAATGCCACATTGACAGCCAAAGGTAAGGCAATGATGTCATTTCAAAGTCGGAGTGTGCATATTATGAAAACGGGAAAACCTTGTTCCAGTGCCTCGACTACGAGAACAGCCCCGGTGACTCTGCTCATGAATCCCTGTGCTATGCGATGTAACAGTGCGGTGTCATGAGAACAACGTCTTCGGAGGGAAAATACGGGCTGAAGACCTGGCCACAACTAGCCTCCGACAGAACCCAACGCTGAAGCCTCCCCACCCTCACCCAACGCTGAAGCCTCCCCACCCTCACCCAACGCTGAAGCCTCCCCACCCTCACGCAACGCTGAAGCCTCCCCACCCTCACCCAACGCTGAAGCCTCCCCACCCTCACCCAACGCTGAAGCCTCCCCACCCTCACCCAACGCTGAAGCCTCCCCACCCTCACCCAACGCTGAACCCTCCCCACCCTCACCCAACGCTGAAGCCTCCCCACCCTCACCCAACGCTGAAGCCTCCCCACCCTCACCCAACGCTGAAGCCTCCCCACCCTCACCCAACGCTGAACCCTCCCCACCCTTACCCAACGGCGTGAAGGTGAAATAAAACTGGAACTTGGGATGTTTCGGGAGTTGTGGATGACTACATTGTAATGTTATGGTTTAAATTCTGTATTATATGTAATATTTTTCAATGATTCGGGGCCGATCAAAACGACCAGCAATACCAAATGGTCCCCTATGGATGGTAACAAAGAATTGTAGTGGTTCCTGTATTTTGATTTTAATTTTATTGGTTTTGGCAACAAATGTTGCAAATGTTGACATTATTTACTCATTATATAATTGAAGTGTCTGGATAGCTATTGTTATTAAAATTGTTAATTTGAATAGGACCTTGATCTCATGTTGCTGGCTCCAGTAGGCTTGAATGTGTCTGAAATGTTATGGCTGTACGCTCTCCATCTGCTGATTCAATGGTGGTGTGCCAATGGGAGTTTAAAAAAAATAAAGAATTGACCTACAACCCCGGATGGAAAAACAATGTAAAGCCCCAAAAGTAGTCTACGAAATTCCGATTGTGAAATGCATATTCAAATCCATTGTTGTCTGCACTAATTAGTAGAACACCTTCAAAACAAATTTGGGTAACCAGAATGATATACAGTCCATACTAATGACTATTTCGGCAATGTGGATTTAGTCTTTACACAATCAATTAGGAACTCATCAGCAGGTAAATACTGTCTAAACCCAGTGAATTGGTTCCTGGCATTCACCAACAAATCCCACCAAAAGGAGCAAATTAACCATTACTGGCAGAAGACAATGGAACCTACAGAAATCCACTTTGAGTTGTAATTTGAAGTAGTCCGCCTCCGAAACATGTGGGGGCTCTCGAGGCACGAGACTGGACGTGGGGGTGTGTGTGTGTGTGTGAGAGAGTGTGTTTACAAAGCGTTTACGCACCAGAGACATGATTCCACCTCTGGCTTCCTCTCTCTCAATCACACACAGGCTTGCCTGCACAGGCACTTTCATGCATGAAGCTCATTCTTGGAATTCCTGTCTCATAGTCTGGCTGAGTCACTCTGGGTGGATGGAGCCATCACATTCCACAGTTTGAATGTGAACTATACGCAGCTACAGGGCACACACGGCTTGTGTGTGAAATAAGATTTTTTTTTTTTTTATGTAAGGGCCACATAGTGGACCAGTCAAACACTGTTATGAGACACTAAAACCTATTATTGAAAATGGTGCAGTCATTTTACATTATTTCAAACATACATATATAAACATAAATAAAACAAAACTGACTATTTACATTGTCACTTGATAACATTTCAAACTTTACATATACATACACACCCACACATATACATACATACACGCAAAGTTTGTATGGCTATCCTCCTGGGCTCCCTTGCCTTAATCTTAACCCTAACCCTAATCCTAATCTAACCCTCACCTTAACCTCACTAGAGTAACATTTATGCCTAAACTTGACCTAGATGTAATGCCTAACCTTAACCCTAAACTTAACCAACAACACCTGGACCTTAAAGAAACCCCAATTCTGACTCTAAATGTTTGACCCCATTTGGACCCCATGAGCATAGTTAGACCTAAAACACATATATAAACACACAAACACACACAAACACACACAAACACACACACACACACTTTGTATATCTATACAGTAAAAAAGATCTTGTAATAAGATTACGGAGGGCATTTCCCCTCCCTCTCAAAGCCGCCTCCTTCCATTCAGCCCCTTCCTACCACGTTTGTTCCTTCAGTCATTCCCTGACTCCTCCCACTTCCTTCTTTCACTAAATAAAACAATGAGCTGTATGAATGCCATGCGTATATTCATGTCTGTGTGTGTCCCCGTTTTAATGCGTCTGTCTGTGTGTGTGTATATATGTCCCCGTTTTAATGCGTCCCTGTCTGTGTGTGTGCCCGAGCACTATGAGCCACTCCCAGGGGTGTGTGGGCTCTGGCTCCATTTAGAAATGATTCCATGCTGTCAGCCACTAAATGAGCAGGCCACTCAGAGCAGAGGGAATTAGACGGAGGCAGAGGGAATAGAGAGACAAGAACAGATATTGTTAATAATGGTTGAAAAACTGAACAAGGGAGAGGGAAGGAAGGAATATGGGGACATGTACTGTTAAAAAAGTAAAACAACTGTTAAGAGGAAGAAAGATGTGAGAAAGAGAAACAGCCATAGATATACAAAAATAGACAGAGCAACACATACATACTGCCCAGTAACAGAGGGAATATAATACATGAAAAGAGGAAAGCCGAAGAGCATAGATAGTGAGATACCAAAATATAATTTCTTAAGACATATTTTAAATAATAAAGAAAGTGGCAGAATACCTCAATTTCAAGCACTTTACTGGCAAGGAAAACATTTCCATTGCCAAAGCAAATGCGATTATTTTTTTTTTACAAATAACAGGGGGAAAAAATTACATAAGCCAATCTAAAATTCTAAATTGTTGATGTTGTAAATGACTATTGTAACGGGAAACAGCATATTTCTTAAGGGATATCTACATAGGTGTACAGAAGACTATTATCAACAATCATCACTCCTGTATTCCAATGGCATGTTGTGTTTGCTAATCCAAGTTTATTATTTTAAGAAGCTAATTGATCATTAGAAAACCCTTTTGCAATAATGTTGGCACTGCTAAAAACTGTTGTGCTGATTAATGAAGCAGCAAAAACGTCCTTCTTTAGACTAGTTGAGTATCTGGAGCATCAACAATTGTGGGTTCAAAGAGGTGACTCTGGGATGCTGGCCTTCTAGGCATAGTTGCAAAGATAAAGCCACATCTCAGACTGGCCAATAAAAAAAGATTAAGATGGGCAAAAGAACACAGACCCTGGAGATTGGAAAAAAGTGTAATGGAGGTATTCAGATAACAAAAAGAAGAACATTTGTGAGACGCAGACCAAATAAAAAAATGCTAGAGGAGTGCACCATGTACATATCTCCCACCATGTACAAGTGGGAGATATGTACATGGTGAAAGATCTTGAAGAAGGAAGGCTACCACTCCATTTTGCAATGTCATGCCATATCCTGTGGATGGCATTTGATTGGAGCATATTTCCCCCTACAACAGGACAATGACCCAAAGCACAGTCCAAAATTATGCAAGAACTATTTAGGGAAGATGCAATCAGCTGGTATTCTATCTATAATTGAGTGGCCAGCACAATCACTGGATCTCAACCCTAATGAGCTGTTGTGGGACCAGCGTTACCATAAGGTGTGCATAAGAAGTGTTCAGCAAGCCAATTCAACTTCTGGGAGGTGCTTCAGGAAGCATGGGGTGAAATCTCAACATAGTGACAACTAGAATGCCAAAAGGTCTGCAAGGCTGTAATTACTGAAAGGGGAGGATTCTTTGACAAAAGCTAAGTTCTGAAGGACACAATTATTTCAAATAAAAATCATTATTCCTAACCTTATCAATTACTATTTTTTCTATTAAGTTTGCTGAATTTCTTTTCAAAATGTATATTTTAACAAGGATTTTTTTAGGTAAGCCCAAACTTTTGAATGGTAGTGTATATGTAAGCAATAAGGCAAGAAGGGGTGTTGTATATGGCCAATATACCACGACACAATTTGTCACAGAGTGCCTGGACATAGCGCTTTGCCGTGGTATATTGGCAATAAACCATGAAAATGCCTCATTGCTATTATAAACCAATTATCAATGTAATTAGAGACATACTAAGTTACCAAGCAGTGGAATCCTCTATAAACAACTGCTTTTTTTCTGACCTAATCAGAATCACTACAATTGATCACAGATAGAAGCCAATGGAAGATGGAAGCCAATTAGCTTGATTTGTGATCTGGAAGGTGGTTGGGTACATTTAAAAGATATATGAGAAAGTTATGGAAAGGCTGTCCCTTGGAGAACAGTTAAGAACATTATTAAGAAGTGGAAGGTGTATGGCACCACCCAGACCTAACAAAGATCAGGGCCGTCCCTCCAAACTAGATGACCAGGCAAGGAGGACACAGTTCAAAGAGGCTACCAAGGAGTCAATGGCAACTTTGAAGGAGCTACAGGCATTTATGGACAAGACTGGCGATGGTATGTGCGTATGTGACCACAAACGCGCTCCACAAATCTGGCCTCTACGGGAGGGTGGCAAGAAATAAAAAAAGTACCAAGATAAATGCCGGATGTCTGACATCTGAATGCATTGTTCAGATGTCAGAACATGCATTCAACCCCTGAATCTTCATTCAGGGGCTGAATGTTCTGACATCTGAACAATTTAGTTGTCCATAAGAAAAACAAAATTAATTGCCAATACCAAGGTTCAGGGTTTATGGTATTCTAGGGGATATGCTCTTATCCAGTTTCCCATTCACAGATAAGGCTTAGTATTCCACTGACAATTAATTTGAATGGCATTAATCTCCACGGGAAATGTATTTTCAGTCCTGGAACAGCCATAATCTGTGTTGAGGGTAACTGTCCCATAGTGTAAAAAGGCCCTAAAATGCCACCGGATTAATGCCAACAACCATGCCGGCAGGTACCAGCTACCTTTAAAAAGATTTTCTGGGAGAGCTTTTTAATCTACCACAAGACAGTTACCATTAACATGATTACAGGCAGGGACATTCCAGTTTTCAGAAAATGTAAGCAATTTGTTATATCTTGTGATAACCTTACAACTAACACACAGTTGATTGGTAAAATCTAAATCTAAAAGGAAGTGTGTGTGTGTGTTTGTGCGTAAGTCAGCCTCTCATGGGAGTATTGCCACTATTCATTGGAAACTACCGTGATAGAATGAAGGATATCCATATTGGCAGCTGTACACTGTGCGTGCGTGTGCGATTGTGTACTTGTTAGTGAAAATTGACTACACTGACAGGATGACCTGGGATTTCATTACAGTCAGCGTTAATTTCTACACATGGTTGACATTCAGAGAAGGAGGACCTGGCAGACATAACAAACAAAAAGCCACAAACACTTCAACAGAAACTGTTAGTAATACAGTAGACCTTCCTGGAATGTGTAAGATGTAAAAAAAAAAAAAAAAAAAGCAATTCCTAACATTTCTCTAAAAAAAACTATTTCATAGTTTCAAGTTCTAAATTCCACCAACAATGTCATAGTTTGTACAGTTATACTCATGATGTAAGGCAAACTGACAAATAACTGTTGTAATAAAATCTCACTTTGAATACATTGCAGTATGACATAGAAAACGAATGATAATCCCCAAGAGTAATTATTGTACCAGAATAAGAATTTAAGTCTGAGCTCCTTACCTAGGGGACCCTATTAAATGTTACACCACATTTATTTTATTTTATTTAACTAGTAAGTATTTGTTCTTCGTCCATTCCCATCTCATTTAGAAGATACTGTATTGTCGTTACCAGTATTGTACCTTTTCGCTAACTTTAACCAGCAAGCATCACTGACGGCAGGTTTTTGCTCCCTCTGTATGCTTTTAGTGTCAGTGTGTGGAGGTGTAGCCAAGAAAGGTGTCCTGACGTCCATGAACTAACGTGTTGGAATCCATTGTGCAGTAAAAAACTTTTTTTTTTACAGTTTATCAATGTAAGTGCATGTGTGTGTGTGTGTGTGTGTGTATACACGTGTACAGGTTTTACCACCCTGGCACCTACCAAAAATCATTGCAGAGATATTAAAACAAGGAATATGTGGCGACAAATCACTAGTCCCAACGAGGAAAAAGGCCGTTTTCCACTTACGGGTGTGTTCACATTTAGTGTTAAGTTAGGGTTGGGTTTAAGTTAGTGGTAGGGACAATTTCTTCCAAGTTGAATTAATCTATTCACTTTGGCTGCTTTGTATTCTCTTCCCTTTCCAAGTGATCCCACACAGCTTCAATTATGTTAAGGTCATCGCCCTGAAGTGACAAATCTAAAAGATATGAATGTTCCAGCTGTGCACTTCCATTCCAAACTAGGTCTTAATCATCCAGGGTTCATTTACTCTTTTCGGAGTCATTATCACATTGAAACAATGCTCTTTCTAATCAGAAAAAGATGGCCATAGCTTATGAGGCTTCTCACGGACAAAGTGTGTACTTTGGTTCCGGGTGAACCTGCCAGATGCGTAGTATCTGGCAAAATGGATTTCATTTTGAGATTACCTCTAAAGATCTTCAGCCCCACGATGTTGTGTCACTTTCACTACTGGAATTTCATGCCAAACTGAGGTATGAAAGGGATTTTAATCATAGATAATGCACATACAGCTCTGGAAAAAATTAGGAGACCACTGCACCTTTTACTTTCCTTTCCAAAAACGTTGAAAAGGAAAGTTTGAGTGAGGAACAGTAGCGTTCAATTTGCAGTGGTCTCTTAATTTTAACCCTTCTGTTCCCTACTCAAAACATTCCTTTCCAACTTTATTGGAAAAGGTGCAGTGGTATGTTGAATATACAGCTCTTGAAAAAAATTAAGAGACCACTGCACCTTTTTCTTTCCTTTCCAAAAAAGTTGGAAAGGAAGGTTTTGAGAGGGAGGGAATTAAAATATTTTGCAGTCCAGATTACTTCCATAAGAAATGATGTTGTCCACTACGGCCTTTCACTGTCTTCAACTTGTCCAGGTTGTTCACATTTTGTCGTGACAGATATTGCACCCATCTCACAAGAAATCAGTTTCCTTTTACACAAGAATTTACTTAAAGTGCCCATATTATGAACATTTTGGGGTGTTCTTTTGTGTCTCTGGTGCTTCCACACGCATACGAACTTTGAAAAAAAACAAAACATCCATGCTGTTTCGAGTGAGATATGGATTTCTGAATGTCCTCTGTCTTCAGTCTCTGGGTGAGCTGTTCGAAAACTCCTCGGACTGTGACGTCACAGTCCGAAACATTTGAATATTCCCACCCTCCACCCCTCCCAACAGAGCATACCTAATGTCTCCACCGTCTATAGGCTCCACCCACCAGGTACAGCAGTAACTTCTCTGATATCCTCCATGTTGTTACTGATTCAGAAGCACCATGTCAAAGCACCACTTAAACTGTGCTGTTGTTGGCTGTAAAGAGGAGCACAAAACACTCCATCGCCGCAGAGGACAGAAAAGCGGCATGGCTTGAATTCATTTCTGAAGGCAATGTCCCTGCTAAAGTTGGCAAAAAAAATTTGGTTTGTGCTAACCACTTTGAGACGGGCTGTTTCTCCAACTTCAGTCAGTACAAGGCAGGATTAGCCAAGCAACGTTTGCTAAAAGAGATCGCAGTTCCAACTTTGCGTGGAATACCTGCAGACGAGGGACATGTAAGTAATTCTATACAATTAGCTGTCTTTATTTTGCAATTCTACACTAACTAACCAAGAAGTGTTTTGGCAAACTAACATTTTAGCTAGCTAGTGTTTTGCCACATAGTACAAGGTAACGCTAACCACTAGCTTCTAGCTATTATAATATTATATTTACAAACAGGAATATGTTAGCATTGTCTAGAACGTTAGACCGTTACTCCTACGCTCTCCCCGCTCCCATGGTAACAGTTAGAGTGGGCTTGGGCAAAGGAGCAGCATATAATGAATATGAAATGAGCAGCAGAAAACAAAACACTTTGAAAGGGACTGAAACCGAGGGTAATAGAGGGAGGTCCAGCAAACAACTTCATCAACATGTTTTATGGAACTTATAGACCTATTTTAACTTGTTGAAAAGCAGTCGTAATATGGGCACTTTAAAAGGTGTCTTTGAGTAACTAAACACTTATTGCCAAGATACATTACCAAACCATTTTCTCAGGTTGTCTAAAACTTCTGTATGGTATTTCGGGTGTGCGCGCGCGTGGACCAAACTCAGAGGTCTGCCTTAGCACCAGCAGCTCCTTGTTCTCCTAATTGCAGCATGTCTTGGACGTTAGTGCTAGCAGGCTGTGGCTACCCCAGCAGGCTCTGAGGATATGCTCATCTCCTAATTAGAAACGCTCAGGAGAGCTTTCAGTGGCCTACTACTTCTCCTGTCTCGCCCAATTCTCCCCTACAACACGTCTCTGGTCCCCTATGCTCCCCTCCTCTTCCTCTCATTCCCCCTCATACGTTTATCTCCTACATCCAGCACCTAAATCCCCTTCGTCTCCTGTTGTCTGGAGCCGGCTGGCTACTGAAGATGAGAATGGGAGGAACAAAAATACAACAACAGCTGATTGGATGACAAGGCGTAATTATGCCACATACAGTGTGATGCCCGCAGGGCAAACACCTGACGTGATATTGCGACAGCCAATGTAGAGACTCCTGGTGTCCTGACTGCTCTGCCTTTTAAAGGCTAGTTTACAGGGCCTCTATAAACATGTTTGTACATTATCGCAGTGACATCATGAAAGTTATTGTGGTCTGACATGAACCTGTTGGAAACGTGCTGGGACATGATTTTATTATTTGAATATAATTTTGTCTTGAAAACACATGCTAATACATTTCCACTTTTTTAACTTCGCTTTCTGTCTACCATCGTCATATTTAAATTAATAATGAGACTAACAAGTGCATATACCAACTTTATTACATATATTGTGTTGGTAATAGTTGGAAATGTCCGGAAATCTGGAAATCTAATTGAGGTGATAATTTGTTTATAAGATCGAAACATTTATATACGACATTGTATGAGTGCAATCGTTGATTTACAAATACTTTTGTCATGACTTTCCCATCCAGAGCTGGTTTAGCGTACAGTCAAGCCCAATGCTATGGAACAGAGGAGAACTGAACATGGACAAAATGAGGAATGGTGCAGCAGTCACACAAAATAAACTGTGCCCACAAACAAACAAGGAGCGAATTCATATTGGAAATGAAATCCCCGCCTACCGCAGGATTGTGGAGATGGGCTATCATTGAAGAATAAAGACTTCAGCCACCAACTGGTCCAGCCTCTTTCCTTCTCACTCGTTCCCTTGAAACCTCTCTTCTTCCTCTCTCAATCCCTCTCCATGTTACAGTTGATGTATTGAGGCGATAGGCAAAGAGAGTGGACAGCTCTCACACTACACGTACATTGGCTCTGAAGGGCTTTTAAAAGGGGAGATATTTAAGCAATCATACCCAGAATGCAACCACTACCAGCTGTATTCCATTTCTGGATGAAGTACCGTGCAGAGGAAGGACTTTTTTAGTACCAGCTTCATATTCTGGTTAGCCAACTGTGTTTGACAATGGAAGGAAAATGCTGTTAAAGTTGTCTACCGTTGAAGCTGTTACATAACAGTGCTCATACTACTGAAACACCCACCTGGAGCATCGGGTTTTTGAGCATTGGGGTGTGTGTGTGTGTGTGTGTGTATTGGCGTCAGTGCGTGTTGTTTGCTGATCCCAGCACCACTTGGGCTTATGCGGTTTTAAGCCAAAGATTCTGAACCTCAAAGTTAAAATGAATGCTTAAAGTTCAAATATTTGTGTAGCGCTTTCTATCGGTTTATTCTGATATCCACTTGAAGAGTAACTCGGGTATCACCTTATGAGTTCCAAGTCAGAGCTTGCTAGTTTTGACGTGTCAGGAAAGATGCAAACAGTGTCCTCACAGAAGTTCTACCATGGGCCCTAACCCAAACTAACAAGCCTGCTGTGTTTAAATGACATAGAATAAGGTTACAATGACCAAGTTATACAGAAAACTCTGATATATTCAATGACTGGCATTATAACAAATGCAAGGAGAAAATCCCTTTTTGGAAATAGGGGAGTGGTGAACTTCATTGCGTCGCACCAGAATGACCGGTGTTCACCAATACCCCCAGAAAACAAAGAATATACAACTTATAGTAATTATTTGAATTCAAATCCAAGCTCTTGAGAACCAAACTCATAAACAAAAGAATAAATCAATGCCTACTGATCCCGTATTGTAGAATGTGGTTAGATGTCATGTTGTTCATGCTTCTGAGGAGGCCACTGTCATACAAAGAGCACTTCTGTGCCCACTTTAATTGCATTGGGGTATATACTGTAGATACTAAGCTTAGCCTTACCTGTATAGTGTTGCATTTCGGGGGTTAGAAACTCCAATGCCAATGACCCCGAGCCACCGCCCTGTAACTAATCTGAAGACAGCTGTCAAGCGACAATATTGGCCAACACTATTGACTCATTAGTAGATGAATATCACTCGACATGCAAGGTCACATTGTGTAACAGCAGTCCTTCACTAAAGCGTGATGAAGTTCAATTCAAATGCCTTAAATGACTGAATGTGACTGATGAGTGGAAACAAAGTTAGTTCTCTGGGAAAAGGAGCCTCAGGTCACGTTTGGCAAGGTTGTTCCTCAAATGGAGTCACAAGGTGGTCCCAGATGGTGATGAGTCAGCGTCATGTTTGGTGGTTTTCAGTGGATTTAGCATTTTCTGCTTCTGCTTATTTTAAATGGATCACGCTAATGCTATTGCTAATACAATTTGTGCTAACACAATTTGGCTGAGACAGTGACACAGACACAAAGACGAACGTGGCAGGGTGGAGCAGATATACATGATGTATGAAGGAGATATGCCTATTCTGTCCACACAAAAGAGAGTATGTTCTAGACAACACATATTTGTAAAAATGCACTCACACGGACCTCGTGTGATTACATTACACCCACATGCTTTCCATTTCTCTCTCCCCCTCCCCCTGTCCCCCTCCTTCCATGCTTCTCTCTCACCCTCTACGCCCCTCTCTCTCACCCTCTACGCCCCTCTCTCTCACCCTCTACGCCCCTCTCTCTCACCCTCTACGCCCCTCTCTCTCACCCTCTACGCCTCTGTCTGTCAGTTCCCCTGTCACTTTTCCTTCCATTATCCCTCTGTCTCTCCCTCCCTCCCCCCTGCCTTTCTTTCTTTCCCCATGTTCTCTCCTGCCCCCCCTCGTTTCTCTCTCTCGCTCTCTCTCTCTCTCCTTTGCCCTCTGTTCTACGCCTCATGATTATAGGACTAGCACATATTAGCTTTGAGTGGACCCTGTGTTTCTGGACTTTGAAATCATATGGCAGTGGAAAAACAGATTAGTTACAGCATTCATATGATGGGAATGCAGAGCTATCTAAGGTCAAGGAGAACGTCCCCATTCATTGTCGTGGAACAGTTTGTCCTGAGCCTCAACATCAAATCACCAACTCTAACAGAAAACACATCAATGTTAATCCAAAAACACCACATGTAGACTCACCATTTGTCATTATCTTGCTATTCACTTCCATGTCATTTCCATGCCGGATATACTATTGAAGAGAACAAAATGAAAGGGATATATATACAGGGCAGGTATACCATAGACACCGCTTCATTCATTAGATGTGTGTGTGTGTGATCTAGGTCTAACAATGCATGTGGTGACCAGAAAGATAGTAAAACCTAAAAAAAGAATCAGTCCCCAGAAATGTGTGTGTTTGTGTGTTCCTGCGTGTGTCTTTTGTAAACAGTCACAGTAGAAGACACCAGACCATCCCCACTGTGTTCAGTAATCATGTCCAAACAATACATAACCTGTTTCTCAACCCTGAAAAACCCATTCAGCATACCAAACTACATTTGTCTGCACACACAGGATAAAAGACAGGAAACAGACCATGACATCTCACACTTGGATGTCCGACGACAAGCGATGCACAATCCCTCTCACATACAATCCTCTGTTAATGGTAGTGTTTCCAACCAGTTTCTCTCTGTGGGTTGGTGTGTGTGTGTGTGTGTGTGTGTGTCTTGGCTGGTCGAAGGCCGCAAGGAAAACTTTACTGCATTGGGCTGTGCTGACCACTGTCTTACAATTCCAACTCTGCAACTAGCAAAGGGCATTCTCACTTTAACCATTAATGTGAGATTTCAGGTTCACAAACACACACATTCTGGTATCCACAACTACAAAATAAACGTTTTTATTTTTAAACACACTGAGAAATGTAACAGGTCCATCATGCGTTGATAATTGTTGGCACCCATACAAAAACATGTACGTAGCGAGACACGATAGCCCCGTCCACCCGATAGCTACTGAAGTGAGGCAGGTGGTATCAACAACCAGGAAAGGACTGGCTTGTCAGAGGAGCTCAGTTAGACGCTGGCGCTAATGCGTTCTCCGGCACGCCTAATAAGCCAGATATTGTTGCTGTGGGGGAGACGGGAAGGGAGGTGCTAATTTTGGAAGTGGGTTGTGCCGTCGATTGCTACATCGAGGAGAAAAGCTCCTTAAGTACCAGCTTCTCACAACCAGCTTGGCCAGCCCAGGGTATGGATGGAAGTGACCCCTAATACCTGGCAGCGGAGGCCACCTACATGGGCTTACCATATGGCGTCTCCAGGTCGCACGTCCACCTATAGGCCTGAATCCGTCGTAAGGGAACCCGAAAGCACAGAGAGGAACGGATAAATCTGCTGGATGGAGATCACATACTGTCCCCACACCCGGAAGCTGGTGGTGTTGAGCTCCGTTGCCAAATCTGTTCTGTGATCAGTGAGGCAGGTGTAGTAAGTTACCCTGGACCTCTAGGCCACCAGTCACGCACACAGCGAGAGAACGGAGTGGGGAACTCTCCCTCGCCCTCATGGTGCTGAAACATTCCTAACTCTCCCTCCCGATCACACGACAATACTTTGCCATGTTTATTTTCGGTGCGTCTACAATAATTCAGTTAATTATCAGTTAATGGATTTCATTCATTCAGGCATTTGATAATACAAAACCAAGGGACCTGGAGAGTTATGATGTAACCAGAGTATGGTGGTTGTTCCCCTTTAGTCAACCACTGAAAAGAAAACACGAACTACTCAACACCCATGGCTTCGAACACTGAGGTAGCAATCCATATATTTCCCCAGTAATAAACAAATGAACACATTGCAATAAGTACATTGGAGCAAACAATTTAAAAGACAGTTGCCTATTTGCAACATATGACATCCGTTTGAACATGAAATGCATTTGAATTTGGTTTAAATATTTGCCTACAGGCCACAGCATATTTCATCTGGTAATGCCCTCATCTCAGTTTTGTGGCCAGCTGGGATGGATTCCGTGCCACAAAACAGACCCCAGTCTATAGTCTAAACCCAGAGTAAGACATTAGCTATGTCTCAGCAGATAGGTGGTTTGGAATGTGCCTTAGGTGGCTCGATTTCAAGAACCTGTGAGACATTTAAATCCCTTAGTCCAGCTAAAGTTTGTGGATTCAAAATACAGAATTAAGTGTAGTAATGTGTAGTTGCCTCTGTGTGCGCGCTTGCCCATGTGTGCACATGGAAATAATGAAGGAGGGTGTGGTAGAACGGATGGGATAGGAAGCGCAGGGACGGAGTTCTCTTTGGCCTTGGGCCGGCAACTACATCTGATGAATGTGTAACTGTTACCACCAGACTTCACCACAGACAAACAACTAGAGAACTACACTCTGTTACAAAGACAGACAAATACACAGACAGACCCAGAGACACACAGAGACCAGCCCAGCGTCGTTAAGATCAGGAAGTGAAACGATGAGGGGAAAATCTGTATTTAGAACACAGAACATGAGGAAACAATCTTGATTTCCACTTCCTCTTTGGCTAAAAGAAACCCCACCTCCTCCCCCTAAGTCTCCTCCCTCACCTCAGAACCTTTAACTGCTATACTGTTACCATAGTGGGTTCCGTAAACGAGACCTCCTCCTCCTCCAGTCAACAGTGTAGTTCATCGTTCATTCCCTTCCTCTCACTTGGCACCATATTTCAATTGTTTTTCGGTAATCTCTCTGACTTCATGTTAACATCCCTCCTTTCATTGCCAGACCCGTGCTATGGAATGCAGGAGATGTTCATGTAAAGAACCGTCTCAGCGGGGCATTAGTGCCCGACCCGCTTTGATCATAGACTGTATATACTGTATGTTAATGAAGCCTTCACTGTCTCTGGAGAATCCTCTTACCTCCACGTCTCTACTCCTCTTCGTCCCTCACAACACCACCTCCTCTCTCCTTAGCGATACCCTTCTTTCATTAACTTGTGTTGCTTTTCAACCTAACCTCTGTCAGTTATCCACAAGGTCGCCCATCTCCACATATCTACTTGCAAAACCGAGCTTGTGGGCAAGCAGGCATGCATGCATGCATGCACGCACGCACGCACAATGTTTCTTTGCACCAGGAATGCAGAATCGCATGATTGTTTGGTACCATGGATGAACTGAATGACAACATCATGTGCTCATTACACTATGAAGGTAGAAACATATGCGTGGTTGTCACGAAGCACACGGCAGGCTAGTGCATGATGATAACAGAAGCAGCAAGATGGCCCCACACAGACACACCCACAGACACACCCACAGACACACCCACAGACACACCCACAGACACACCCACAGACACACCCACAGACACACCCATACTCTGTATCCACACCATTGGGTCCAGTCAACAATCCACCATCCCACAATGCACCACAGGGACACTACCCTTCCATGCTCCAATAATACATTTCACAACACATATTGCAGCTCTGTATGTGTGTGTTATATACATAACACACACACACACACACACACACACACACACACACGATTGACAGAGCCGTCACCAGCCTGCTGCAGCTCATTAACTCCTCAGCAGGACTCTGTTACACCTTACCGAGAAGTTTATGACACTAACACACAAAACACACACACACACAAGTGCAAAGGAAAGAACACACACCAACTATTTGCCACAGTGCCGATAAACGGAGAAGAGACGAGGGGAGAGGAGTAATTGGGCCTTGTTAGGGAACGACAGCATGGTGGCGAGGACCACGGCGGAGTGACAACGCTGTAACGTGGCCCAAGCCCTGCAGACTGCAGCCTTGACCAGGACACCAACGGAGTCTGTCCTTCTCCACTGCACTCCAGCTGGGATACGACTCAGAGAAAACTCACCCATCCGTGCAGGCTTAACGCTGTGTGTGTGTGTGTGTGTGTGTGTGTTGCCCTCTCAGAAAGAAAGAAGCCATGGATAGGGTGCTAACAGGGCTCTTGGTTTGGGGGCTAAGCCTCTGCTATGAATCGCAACTCTGAGACTAACTCCCAGTGCACTCAACCCTAAACATCAGAGGGAGAGGGGAGGAATGAAGAGAGAGTGTGTGTGTGTGTGTGTGTGTGTGTGTGTGTGTGTGTGTGTGTGTGTGTATGTGTGTGTGTCACACGCACCCTTCAATACTGGGTTAGCGGTGTTGGTTACATGAAGAAAAAAAAAAAACTGATGTGACAAGAGAACTGGGCTAAATGGAAATATGATGCCAAATCATTTCAGTGTATTCAGATAGCGGCTAACAAGGTTTCCTAGAGTGTGTCACAGTTCCAGCAGGCCCTCCAAACCCCATGCAGAACATAGGGCGACATGTAGAATAGATTTACCAGAAGATGGGAAGAGACAGCAGAGTGGATACTAGAATTAAAATTAATATGGCAATGACCTACAGTATTAATAGGACTCTCACAGCAACCCAATACTTTTCAAAAGGAATACAGTCGTTCCCTGGCCCCAGCAGGGATACAGTCGTTCCCTGGCCCCAGCAGGGATACAGTCGTTCCCTGGCCCCAGCAGGGATACCGTCGTTCCCTGGCCCCAGCAGGGATACCGTCGTTCCCTGGCCCCAGCAGGGATACCGTCGTTCCCTGGCCCCAGCAGGGATACCGTCGTTCCCTGGCCCCAGCAGGGATACCGTCGTTCCCTGGCCCCAGCAGGGATACAGTCTTTCCCTGGCCCCAGCAGGGATACAGTCTTTCCCTGGCCCCAGCAGGGATACAGTCTTTCCCTGGCCCCAGCAGGGATACAGTCTTTCCCTGGCCCCAGCAGGGATACAGTCTTTCCCTGGCCCCAGCAGGGATACAGTCTTTCCCTGGCCCCAGCAGGGATACAGTCTTTCCCTGGCCCCAGCAGGGATACAGTCTTTCCCTGGCCCCAGCAGGGATACAGTCTTTCCCTGGCCCCAGCAGGGATACAGTCTTTACCTGGCCCCAGCAGGGATACAGTCTTTCCCTGGCCCCAGAAGATCTTAAAAACGCATGCGCACTCAAATCTCTTAATTAGAAAGAACCAAATGCGAGCAGGTGACATGGAGCAAGCTTTGCACGTTCCATGTCGCAATACACACCGACCGACACTATACACACAGCAACTAACGAAATACACATAAACCGACAACGCACACATAGCAACTAAGGGAATACAAACCAACTAATGCACCAATCTCACTCCGCCAAAAACACAGGAGAAATCCTATAAAACGAATGCCACGTTGGGCATCACGCGCAAAACCAAGGTGCACGAGCCACAAACGCCACAGTCTGCTTTAGACAAAGGATGTTCAGTGTCACTGGGCTGGAACTAGAACAATGCGTCTCTGTGCAGCCCTCAGCTGGCGCTAGTGGGGCACTGGCAGCCAATGTTTTCCGGTATCAAATCAGAGAGTGGCAACGGATAAAACTTCTTCCGGGTGGGTAAGTATTCATAAGTAACACACTGCCCCACGAGAAGTGTCAAGATGGTTTGTATTGAATATCACCAAGGGCTGGCGGGAAGCTGTGGGTTGATTAGGCCAGGAGCCATGATGACCTGCCCAACATGAACTGCTGACAGAGGTTATCTGAGCCTTGAATTAAAAGGCTCAGATAACACCTTTATTCTTCAAATGTTGGTGGTGTAAATACACAAGGGCGTCTCAGTCAGTTACCTGTAAAATGACTGGTTGTTAAAAATAAGACAGTTGAAATCGACAGAAACTTTCAATGATTAGCATTTGGGATATCAAAGTCTATATTGTGTTTAGGTGTTGATTGATAAGCATATCTGCTTTCACTGGACATTTTGAAAATTCTCAGAAATAAGCAGCACAACAAGGAAGCACACATTATCATATTAGCAAAGGCGATAGAGAAGAATGTGTTACTATCCAGAATGGTCACACAAAACCCCAGATACATGACTCTGGGACTAATAAGCGTGACTGTTTTGCACCACCACAAGCCCCTCCCACTGAGTGCCAAATCAGAGTGACACCACTGTTCATCTTCATGGTGGAGATACTGAAGCAGCCATTTCTGCGTGTGATTGGCAAATTAATGAAGCAGAAAGGGAGGCCCCATAGGATTATGGGAGAAGGGCTGATGTTGACAGTTGAAGACAATGCCACACTAAAAAGCTGATCACCAGTTCAGTGATAAGCATTGACGGTACTCAGAATGCGTCTTGAACCACCAACCACCTAAAATGACTTTCTGCTGTAAGGTTTGAGGCCACTTTTCTGACATCCAGGATGAGAACACCCACTTCCAAATACAAAGACACAGACAGACAGACAGACAGACCTGTGCATGCATGCAGTGTAATTCACTAAATGTATAATGTGATGTGACATAATTGATCAGTTTGTGTTATATTTAATCAATTTAACAGACATTACAATGTTTCCTTTGTCGAAGACATGACTGCAATGACAACACCATACCAGACTGTCCCACTATGTTATGTCATAGATCATAATCCCAGCAGACGATATTTAACGTTTTACATTAAATACAACTGAAGTCAAATGAAATATACAATGTTTTCTACGAGAAGGTGTGATTTGTAGCGTGCCGGATGCTAATTAATACACATGTTTAGTTCACTGCAGCAGTCACACCTAATTCAGAGAGAAAGATGGCAGTGTCTCTACGGTTACAAAAGCCGGTGATAAAACGGAGTTGAGATCCACCTGAACTCTCTAGTGATTGAAATGCAGTAATAATCGCAGTTGCTTTCAACACTCCGTTGCAGAGTGAAAATAACAGCGCGGATGCCCTGCTTTAGAGGTCACAAAATCTGAAAATCGTCACGAGCCGATATTGCGGGGTCTCCCCTTGCTGTAAAAACGCAATAGTGCAAGGACACACCCAGAAAAGGAGGGAGGAGAAGGGAGAAGAGGGCGGAGAGCTCATTACGCCCATCGTTTGGAGATGACGTAAGAATAATTGACTTTTGCTGCAAGCAAGCGCATGATAATTAAACGAGTTCTTATCTTTCGAAGCTCGAGCTAAAACCTAATATTATGTTTTGCAGTTTGCAAGCACTGCCATTCACTAGTCTTGACGTGTACAATCTGAACTAGGAAGAACCACACGATCAACGAAAGAGAGGACCCCAGATGACAGATGCGCATTGCTGTCAGTGACTTGGCGGCGTCTCAAATTTGTCCCGCGACAGGATAGCAATAAATGCCTCCAAAGTGGAAAACCATTTCATTGTCATGTAATTGAGAAACTGTTGCAACGAACACTTTGGTGAAGGACAATCACTAATCTAAATATACTATCGGCAGAATCTTCCTTCTTAGTCTCCCAGGCAATTCGTAAAAAAAGAGAGGACAGACCTACGGCTAAATTAACATCTGTCAACACTAAGTAAAGCACAGTGTTAAAATAATAATGATGATAAATCAAACTTGATGGAGGTCTGTTTTAGGGTATTGAAACTTGACAATTTAATATCTGCAGACAACAGGCGGTTGGTTACAGTGGTATTGCCAATGGAGAACACGCGTCCCACCTCGAAGCCACAATTCATTCATTCCAGACACACATATTTTGAAATAACATGGGGTGTGGAATAGAAAGGCGGTAGTCCTTACCCGGATGCCGAGACAGTCAGACGGTTAGGTGCATGGCAGCAAGCCGGCGGGAGGTGGTCTCAGTGAGCGCTCCTCTACTCTGCTCTGCTCACTAACGCACGCACAGTCTGTCTCCACCAGCGGGTAAATCCAGAATCCCGTCTCGAAACAGTCCTCTTCCGCTTCAGTCAAAGCTAGTGCTAAGGGTTTTTCGTTGTGGCTTACAGTTTAAAACAGAAGGGACAAAGAAACTGTGGCTATATCGTACTTTTGAGATGAGAAATCCGTGAGAAGAATCTGCCCTATGCGTTATTTTAAATAAACGTGCGATCTGCTTCCTTAAAAGTACGTGCTATAGATTACGGTTTTGTTTATTCCCCATCTGGGCTCCAATTTAACAACTGGGGCATTGCACAGAGACGCTATTGACCGCAGCACTTTACAGATTGTCCTTTTGTTTTAGATATCAGTAATTTGATAAAGTGGGTGATAAGCTAGAGCAACACGTTACGAACCACAAAGTATACGAACTGGTGAGATTTCACTTTAAAAGCTAACACCCTTCCTCTCCAAACAGGAGGAAATTATTGCGCGAGGAAGGGTCGGTTTGGTTCGAAGACAAACGACAGTAGCAGAAAGAATACGGGTCCGCGTATCTAGATTCACACCGCGAGGTTTCTTTTGTCTAAGTTGTCTGTGGTTTCCTGGTTCACGTATGCTAGATCTGCGGCAAAACTACAGATAAACGCAACCTATCCCCATACCAAAAATCAAAGCGCACCGATCGGTTCACCGATTTCCGTGGTTGGAAAAACGAAAGAGGTACACAACGCCAGGGTCTGGAGCAAGCTCCGCTGCGGAGAAGAGGGGGAGGCAAAGGGAGAGGGGGAGAAAGAGGGAGGGATCTACTTGGCATTACCTATTAAGGTGGATCTCTGGGCGTAGGATTTCAAAAAGTATCTGATCGGATTTCTGCAGTCGGATAGCATTAATTGATAGCGCTTAAAAATAAGTAAATACAATTAGTTTATCCTTCAGAAGGGATACGGACTTAGAAATCCAATCTCACCTATTAAATATTCACTACAAAATGACAGACTTTGCCTAACCTCCATATGAATGAATAAGTTCTGGTGAAAAATTGTGGGCTGTGGGTAAAGTATACGTTTCCATTTTGGGGTTAATTAAAACGTTTTGAGTGTTACCAGGTAATTGCCCATTTCAATGGCTCAAGTTTCTCTGTGAAATAAAATTACACTAGGTGAAGGGATCTGGCATAAGCCCGACGCTTTAATGATGTATTCCAGGTGTTTTGTAAATGACAATATTTTTTAAACATCCCATTTTGGGCCTGACATTTTTCTTTTGTATTCTTTTTCAGAGACATTATCCATTGGGTTTTCACATTAATATAGTTGATTACAAGATGTAATTAATGGAGACAAAAGGTCTGACATGATTTATCTTGATTTCAGCCTTTACATGTACAAAAGCTGCATTTTCCATAATGATGTGCATACTTGAAGTATCCACAGTATGTGCATAATCAGTGAGTAGAATCACTATCATACCCCATTTAGCCTTGAAATAGCTCGTTTGAAATTGAGCAATGTGGATGAATTGGGGCACATATTGGCACATATGATGTGATGACCACAGGTCTGGAAACCGTTTTGGCTCTACAGTGCCACTTTTACAACCAGTGGCTGAAAAATCATTGAATACCTCCTTAAACTCCTTCACCCAGTTTTTCCAATTAAACTTTGATGTTAGATTTAGCATGTTTTCAGGCCCCTCTGGATACTTTCAGTGGAAAGGTAGTATCAAAAATTGAATTTGGTTAACTGTTACCTGGCTCTAGACGCTAGCCCAAGGGTAAGGTGTGTGACCTGTTCGAATCCCTGAACATCTGCATTCTGTTATCTTGACATTGTGTTTTAGGTCATGAGGGGATTATTTCTGAAGACTGTCCCAGGAACCACTAGATCAATCTGATCCTTCATGAAAAAGAGACTCACAGAAACCAGATCATTCTGATCCAGTGAAAAAGGAAAATAAACAAATAAATAAAACATTGACAACAACCTGCATAGACCGGTATAGCCCTTTGAAAAAACCATCTCATCTGATTTGTCACAAGGCTTGTTGTGTAGTTATTCTGCTGTGCCCTGGTGGTGAGGCCCATGTAACCAGTGTGAAATAGCGAGCGGTTTGCTCTGGTGACGTTTTCATTCACTTCGTTCAATGTCATGGACTTGGCAATACTGACACTGACCTTAACTAATTGGATTAGAATTGGATTGCTATTGATAAAAGTACATTTATTTATGTATATTATTCATGCAATAGAAGTGAAACAGAACATATTTGTACATGTATAAATACTTTTGCAAAAAATCAGTACTGCTCTACCCATATAGCCCAAATCAAACATACACAGTTCATTTGAGTGCTGTGTTTGTTTCCAAGTCTGCGTCCTAAAGAAACAGTCATTGCTGTTCCATTCAGGAGCCATTGTGTTTGCACGTGCGTTGTCAACAGGTGGGCTGCCTGAAGAATACATGCAACTCACCGCAGCTTCCCGCGTCCACCGATAATAAGCTGTATGAACGAGGTGGATGCGTATGATTCCTCTACAGCTCAGATTCAAAATGTTCATTGGTTGCTATGGCATTCTAAGGAGTATCATCTGGATATCTGAAGCAAACTGTCACCTAAAATGAGGTCAGAGTGTATCGTGGTGTGTGACCATATGCCATGTTGATTTAGGACTTCTCGAAATGTTCTTTTGTATAGTGGAAACCTAGGTGATGTGAAAGGCCTCCATGGCTGTGCTGTGTTATCCTATTGTGGTCTCACACCCACTGTCTCCAGGTAACTATGGTTACTGTACATTACAATTCAGTTGGGTCTGAGGGGTTTTCTGTTTCAGTCCAATCTCTTAGCAAATAGATGTTTTTAAAGCCAAATCTGGATGGCTGTATTATTCTTTTCAAAACCTTCTTGAGTGAGGCACCCCTTTACAAGATACACCCCAGCTCTGCAATAGTCCAATAGTCTCATTGCAATACGAAAATGAATGAGGAAGTCAAAGAAGGAACGTGGGAATAATATTCGCTCTAATACGTCATGAGCAGAGAACTTGAGTGGTCCTCAGCAAACAGTGTGTGTGTGTGTGTGTGTCTGCATGTGTTAACAGCCGACCTGTTGCCGCTGCGGTTTGATCCATCTCCCCTAAATCAACACTTTATGCAGGGTCCTTACAGACCTCAAGTCCAACACACTTTCATGCCTCTTCAGGACGACCGTTTCTGCCTCTCTAACTCTGACCACACACACACACACATGCGCACACACACACACACACAGTCAACAAAACCATCGTGTCCAACCATGACCTAGTCCTAACAAAAGTGGATCATGCACAGCCCCTCACCAGCATAAGTGTCTCTGTTACTGTCTCCTCCTCTCCTCCTTCATCTCCTCCTTCCTCCCCTCCACTCCCCTCCCAGTAAGTTCTGTATTTACATTAGATACACAGGGCTGTTATGGCAACAACAACAGGACGAGGAGATCCTGGACAGTGTTACGGGCAGCAGCCAATCAGATTCGTCATTACGCATCACATCACGTCTGTGGTGGGCAGAGGGGCAGAGGAAAGGAAGCGTGTGTGAGAGAGTGAAAGAGCGAGACAAAAAGAAAGAGGGACAATATTGTGAGAGAGGAAAAGACCGCAAGACAGGGGAAAGTGAGGGGCGACAGAAAGACTGAGAGCACAAATGCATTTTCTCCACCAACACATCTGACTAGATAGTAACAGCTGACGATACGACCAATGTTCCGCTGGCAATGCAACTGGTGACACGTGTTTCTAGCCTGAGTGTCCACAGCTCCGTGCTGCAGATGGAAATGGCTGCTCGGCAGCCTGTATTTGTCCAGCCTCGTTCAGCCTACCGAGGCTTTGAAGTCCACCGTCTTATAAAACACAGAGGAAGGCGAGATGAAACTCAGAGGAGGTGACAGTATAGAAGCCCAGGTATTTGACAGGATAATAGTTGAGACCAACACATGTCCGGGCATATACTGGCTCGCACATGCGAACACACATGCACGGAACCAAATGATGAGGACACGGCTTGACACTGTGGAACACTCACACTTACTGGCGGTATAGTCATCTGTGCAATACACATGCGGAAAGCTTAGCGAGGGTTTTGTTGTGATGTTGTGATCAAGTCTACCTGAGGGTATCCCAACACAGCAAAAGGAGGGCGGGGAGAGGGGTGAGGAGGAGAACAGAGAGGGGGGAAGGAGAGATAGGCGAGGAGGAGATACGATAGATAGAGCTTGATGGGGGGAGTAAAAGAGAGGGAAAAGGATGGTTGTTAGAAAATGGAGGGATACAGCTAAACAGATGGATGAAGGAGAGGAGAGAGAGTGAGAGATTGGAAGAAAATAGAGAGAGAGGGAGAAAGAACAAGAAACAGACAATAGGACAGGCCAGGGACTGAAGGAGAAATGCAACAGAGGACTGAGGGACCAAAGGAGAGCTATAAAGAGAAAGGAATGGATGCAGATAGAAAGAAAATCTAAAATGTTTCTTGGGGAGGAGGACAAATTATGCAGAGAGAGTTAAAGAGCTTGAGGGAGAGGGAATAAGTGAGGGAGTAAAAACGAGGGATGGAAAGCGAGATGAAAGGAAGAGAAGGCGATGGGAAGAGAGGAGATAGTGCTGATAGATAGATAGATAGGGGTAGAGAGTGAAAACATCCAAAGACTTCTGGGAGAAAAATGAAGAGAAGGAGGAGGAGTGCTGATGGGTAATGCTGCAGCACAGGGAGCTGTCAGAGGGCGAAATAACACACACACACACACACACACACACACACACACACACACAGACACACACGCACATACACACACAGACACGCACACACACACATGCACACACACACACACACACACACACACACACACACACACAGACACACCCACACACACACAGACACACACAAACACAGACACACACACAGACACACAAACACAGACACACACACAGACACACACATGCAGACACACACACACACGCATAGACACACACACACACACAGACACACACACACACACACAGACACACACACGCACACACACACACAGACACACAAACACAAACGCACGCACACACAGAGTCGTCTATTTGTCTGCCTAAGCCCAAACTCCTGCTCTCACTCCTTTTTTCTGTGTCTCTGTTCCCTGGTCTCTGTGAGTTCCTGCTCAGGGGGAGTCATCACAGGTGACTGGTGCCTCCGTACAGGATGTAAGGACTTGGATTTGGAGCTTTTCAGCTCCTCCTAGTGGTCAATTGGTTTCCCCGCTTAGTTCTTGATTTACGTTATGTGAAGGGGTTGTAAAGGATTCAGGAAGGAAGGGAACCACTGCTATTTCTCACCTCCACCTTGTGTGCTTGGATGAGGATGAGGAAGCCAGAGAGCCCTCCTTCCTCTCGGACAATTTCCTTCCATTTGAGTAATTTAGAGGCCTCTACCAGCCAAAAGGGACTTTAAACATGGATTGTAATCCTGTGCTGTTTAAACATGGATTGTAATCCTGGGCAGTTTAAACATGGATTGTAATCCTGGGCAGTTTTAACATGGATTTTAATCCTGGGCAGTTTAAACATGGATTTTAATCCTGGGCAGTTTTAACATGGATTTTAATCCTGGGCAGTTTTGACATGGATTTGAATCCTGGGCAGTTTAAACATGGATTTTAATCCTGGGCAGTGTTAACATGGATTGTAATTCCTGGACCGGAATTCCTATGGGTTAAGGATTGCTTATTAATATCTGGATAGGTCAATTATCACAGCATTGTCTTATTCCTAAATTTTTTTTGGCCTTGTTGGTTAATGATTTTGAACAATATTACCAGAGTAGTGGTCACATTTCATGAATAACACCAGAATTGGTTCATGGCTCCAACACTTCTGGTGGTGGTAAATCAGCATTGTCAAACCGTAAATATAGAGGAAATGTTGCAACATTAAAATAGAGATTGGCTTAGTGACACTGTCTATTCACATCATTATGGCCTTGTTGGGCAAGGGCCTCTTCTGCTCACCACACCCACCTAAGGCCAGCGGACCCTGTATTTGGCTTTGAGCTATCCCTTTAAGACTCTATGTGTACCTATCCCTTTTAGACTCTGTGTTTAACTATCCCTTTAAGACTCTATGTGTACCTATCCCTCCAAGAGTCTGTGTTTAACTATCCCTTTAAGACTCTATGTGTACCTATCCCTTCAAGACTCTGTGTTTAACTATCCCTTTAAGACTCTATGCGTACCTATCCCTTCAAGACTCTGTGTTTAACTATCCCTTTAAGACTCTGTTTTTAACTATCCCTTTTAGACTCTGTGTTTAACTATCCCTTTAAGACTCTGTGTTCAACTATCCCTTTAAGACTCTATGTGTACCTATCCCTCCAAGAGTCTGTGTTTAACTATCCCTTTAAGACTCTATGTGTACCTATCCCTCCAAGAGTCTGTGTTTAACTATCCCTTTAAGACTCTATGTGTACCTATCCCTTCAAGACTCTGTGTTTAACTATCCCTTTAAGACTCTGTTTTTAACTATCCCTTTTAGACTCTGTGTTTAACTATCCCTTTAAGACTCTGTGTTCAACTATTATTTTAAGACCCCTGACTTTAACTATCCCTATAAGATGCTGTGTTTAACTATTCCTTTACGATTCTGAGTTTAACTATCCTTTTAAGACTCATTTTTTTTATTATTTTAAGACTCAGTGTTTAACTATTCCTTTAAGACTGTGTTTAACTTTTCCCTCGGATGCCTGTGTCCAGTTTTTCCATATCTTCATATTAAAGCATCTTTGCTATCCCTTTGCGGGGGATGTCAGTAACAGCTGAGCAGAGATGTTGACTGGCACCTCTCATCCTATAGCACCTAGAACAGTTGGTCATGAATATCAGGTGTCTTCACATGTAGGCGTCTCGGATAGAACGTGGGCGTACAATACATGCATCTTGTATGTGTCTTATATGTAGATGTAGTAGAGGTGATTCACTGACTAAACTATGTTGAAATAATCAGAAATTATAATAGAAACTCCCCAATCTAGTGCCTTGGCTAAAGCTCAGGACAATAAATAAAATGCCTTGCAAAAGTATTCAAACCCCAGACCAATTCTCTCATATTTCTGAATGACCACTGTCACATTTCTTTTTTTTTTTTTTTTTACATTTAAAATCAATAAATAATTTTATTATGACAGTGGTTTTATGTTGAGAAATATTTGAAGGAAAAACACAAAACTCAGATAGGTTGCAGTTGGCCTCCAACTGTGAACAATTAAAGTTGCTGACACATTTTCTGAATAAAAAAGTCCACTGGTTAAAGATAATTGGTCAGCCTGTGAATCTGAAGGAAAAGGAAGACCAAGGCTCAGAAGAAGAATCCCCACAGCATGATGCTTCACATTTCACTGTATGGATGAATCCCTAAAGTGAAATGTGAAGCCTGATGAATGAATCCCTACAGTGAAATCTGAAGCATCATGCTGTGGGGATGCTTCTCATCAGCAGGAACTGGGCATCTTGTAATAGTTAAAGGATGGATGATGGAGCAAAATTGCAATTCATGAGCGATGTCAAACCATCTTGAACAACCTGGAAGAACTATGCTAACTTACGATAATTGAGTATATAAAAAAAGGATTATATTTCACATTTGTAATGAACTAATATGAGAGATTTGATCAGGGGGTTTAAATGTCAGCCTACACGGGGAGGTGATTAGCAACATGGCATTGTCTTGCCAGAACAGCAACTTATTCCTCAACCTCAACAAAGGTCAAGGCTCAGAGCGCTATCACCCAGCTCGGTCAGCCCAACACATTCTTGATGCAAACGCGTATGCGAATGTGTATCTACATATTGTATAAATGTTATTTCTATTACAAATATCCTGATAATTATATCCTGTCATATATTATATTCAGTAGTCAACACAGGTATCTTTCAATGGTTTGATCTTAGATAAAAAAATACTGATGAAAACAGCCTTTGTGCCAGTTTATATAATACCCTGACCTGGAGGTTAAAACACACCTACACCCTTGCATTTTCACAACAGGATGCATTAAAACAAGTACTTGTACATGTACATCTCTCTCTATATATGCACTGATAACTATGACTGGTTGTATCCATGGCTACCCTTGCACATAATGTCTATTTTTATAGCATTAACATCTTGCTAGAAATCTTAAATGGTGTGGTTTGACCCAATATAAAGAAATGCAAAGCATCTTATCTGCTAATATAATTAATGGAAGTGACATATAGGTTTAGTTTTGTGGACACAGATTAGGCTTAGTCTTGGACTTAGAAATTAAGCTCAGAGCTAGATTCTGTTGTACAAGACTAGGCCTAATCTGTTTCTGCAAAACCAGCCCATAGAGTAACTGGAATGCTATGAAGAATGAACCATCAGTTCAGTAAAACACATCCCCAGTATGGAAGAAAACAGGTATATTTTCCCATGAAAGTAAGTAACTGTTATTTGCTGCTTTCACTTAATGTAGGAATACCCACTACACAGTTGGAATTATTATTACGATGTTCCTTGGAGTGTTAAGCGAGGGGGTTAGAGAGTGTGAGAGAGTGTAATGGAGAGAGAGAGGGGCTTAGAGAGTGTAACAGAGAGAGAGGGTTAGACAGAGTGAGAGAGTGTAATGAAAATAGAGGGGGTTAGAAAGAGTGAGAGAGTGTAAGAGAGTGATTGAGAGTTAGAGAGAGTGTAAGAGAGAGATAGAGTTAGAGAGAGTGAGACAGTGTAAGAGAGAGATAAAGGGGATACTAGAGTTTCTGTGGGGGTTCCTTCAGTAGCTCAACGTTCCAACTAGGGAGAAAGTGTCATCCTCTCTTCAGGCACATCCCCCTTTAATGTCAGCCAACAGGCCTGTGTGGGTATACACACACACACACACACACACCACTATACTGCTCAGTGGGACCAGCTCAAGGACGGATTGACCCACAGTGAAGCCAACAACAAAACTGTATTGATGCTGTAACCTTCTGCTCTGGGTGATACAATGATATCTCCCTATGTCCCCCAGCTGAATGTCTGAAACATGGCTCCTGTGGACGCTGTCACCAATCCCAGTAGACAGCTGTTAATAGAATTGGTTTATGGTTGAGGAAGACCCAAGCATTCATGACATTCTATAGTTGAGGAAGACACAAGCAGTCGTGATGTTATATAGTTGAGGAAGACACAAGCAGTCGTGATGTTATATAGTTGAGGAAGACACAAGCAGTCGTGATGTTATATAGTTGAGGAAGACACAAGCAGTCATGATGTTATATAGTTGAGGAAGACACAAGCAGTCGTGATGTTATATATTTGAGGAAGACACAAGCAGTCTTGATGTTATATAGTTGAGGAAGACAAGCAGTCGTGATGTTATATAGTTGAGGAAGACACAAGCAGTCGTGATGTTATATAGTTGAGGAAGACACAAGCAGTCGTGATGTTATATAGTTGAGGAAGACACAAGCAGTCGTGATGTTATATAGTTGAGGAAGACACAAGCAGTCGTGATGTTATATAGTTGAGGAAGACAGACATTTGGGACATGTTGTAGTTAAGGAGGACATTCTGATGTTCTGCTGTGGGATACTCATGCAGTCGTGACAATTCCCGGGTCACTGATTAGAGGGGCTGAAAAACTCTTGTAGGTAATTTATTAAAATGTAAATGGCATCTCCGGAGTATATCCTTTCTAGCCTGATCATGTAATGAAAACCAAGTGAGCCACTGAAAAGACAAACCTGTTGCTTCCTCATTGGGGCTCAATCCGACCAAACCTGCATTGCAGTATTTAGACAGCAGCGCTTTTCCCAGTGCTGAAGTCAAGCCCCGGAATGTTATTTGTCACTGTTTAAAAACCTTCCAGTGACCTGTCTAACTGGTATACATTTTCACAATTAGAACTATGTAGGCACGGGTGAATACTGTAAATAGAGCCACTGTATAAACATTGCTAAGGCGGGTTTAAATGGGTCCAAGCCTTAGTCACCCAGATGGTTTTAGTGACTTCCAGGAAAAGGACCAAAAGTACACACTAAGAGGTCAACAATAACTTGTCTGAACAACATCTAAACCCAGTAGACTGTTGCTATAGCGACTGTAGCAGCAGTGGACACGGAGGCCAGCCAAGTTCAATACCACAGAATCTATCTGTCTAAACACTCCTGTTCAATCTGTCGGATAAGCCCCAATGCCTTGCCAATCACATCTCTGGCATCACTCCCTCATGACTATATATGTGTGTGTGTGGCAGAGATGGAGCAACAGGGCTTGTTTTATGTGTTTGCGGAAGCTGTCAAGCTTGACAGTTGAGATTTCTCCTTAGGGGGTCAACACGTGCATCCACGTGTGTGTGTTGGCCTGTTGGTGTGTTTGCTTTTCACCTGTGTGTGTGTGTGTGTGTGTGCGCGTTGGTTGGTTGGTTTGCCTGCCACCTGTGTGTGTGTGTGTTGGTCTGTTGGTGTGTTTGCTTTACACCTGTGTGTGTGTGTGTGTGTTGGTCTGTTTGTGTGTTTGCTTTAAACCGATGTGTGTGTGTGTGTCAGGGATCAGGCTGTAGCCAACTGACCTTTTGTACATTTTTCACCCATCTCTCGGGTGCCCAGGACTGATTTACACGTGCCCCTTCCCTCTGTCCCTCCCTCTATGTGTGGTCAAACAATGTAGAAGAGAATGATAATGAAGGATAAAATGAAGGGCTGTGACCGTAATGACAAAGAAAGATGAAGGAATGGAAGATCAAGGGGAAGCCATCAGGAGATGTCAGCTGGTGGGGCAGACAGAGGAAGAAAGAGGTGTCGAGAGGGGATGAGAAAGGAAGAAGGGATGACGGGGGAAGAGGTTGAATAAGAGAGGAAGAAAGGGAATGAGAGGATGAGAGAGTATGAGAGGGGATGAGAGGGGGTGATGAGGGTCACTCATCATCAAGACCACAATGACTCCTCAAAAGAGGGGATGAGAGGGGATGAGGTTTGGCAAACCAGAAATTCAGAACTCTTCCTGAATGGAGAAGGATGGAACGGAGGAAGTGTTAAGCGTTGTGACTCCTGTAGCCTGAGGACTCGACTGGTTCCCTCTACGTAGAGACTGTCTGACTGACTGACACTGGGGTTGCTGATCTCTACCCCCTCAGTTGGGGATATTGTAGAGGCGACAGGAGGGTTCTCCGTTGTTCTGCTGTGAGTTTCATTCATGCATGCTCGGCAGCTGTTTGTTTCACTTCTGTTTGTGTTTATTGTGGCTATTTTGGAAATGCCAGTGATTTGTGCTTCTGCTAACATGTTGTTTATGTTAAGTATTACCCCTGGGAAATGTTTAAGGGGAATGGAGGTGGGGTGGGGGTTGGGTGGAGGGAGGGTTGTGCACCACCCCCTAGGCTAGAGACCGCTCTGTTTCATCTGGTCTGCTGTATTCTCTCTAAGTGGTGGGTGTGCTCTGCCTCCTCTGAAGTCTACTGAAAGACTGTCTTAAAGGGATATTTTCCCCATTTTAGTGTGGGCCTTCTTTTCACTTTCTATTGGAATTGATCCACTAATGAGTTCTTAAATAGCTGTTTTTGCAAAACTCAAAACCGGTCATCATATTTTGCATGAGTCATCATTGGCCTACTTTGTGCTGCAGGAACATGTCTTCGCATTACAGGACCCGCCAAAACAAAATTCCAAACCATTCCTTTTTTTTGAATGTCTCCACATTTAATAACTGAAATGAATCTCCAGATCAGACGTCATTTGTTGAATTGGATGAGACGATCCTTTCTCTGTGACAAAACAAAAGATAAACAACTGTTTGGGGACTCAACTACCAGCACAAGATGAAAGAAAATAAGGCCCCATGTACAACTCTGAGAGCTTTCCCATGCATAAATGAGTCGGCCGTGCAATCAGGTCTTCATGTCTTCCTTCACCCTAGTGGCTGGTTCAAGTCTCCACCACGTGTTCATAAATAAAGGAGGCACCTTACATAACGTATACATAATGCATGTTTTAATGAATATGTTATGAAAGAGAAGGCATGCAGGTATGCTGTCTTTTTTCAACAAATCACAAAAAAACGAAAAGGACAGACACAGTTGAGGCTCTGCCTTTAAAGAATATAACATGGAAGACATTCATCCAACTGTTATTTTGTCCTTTGGATGTGTATCAACATGTTATAGGATAAGGGAGACACACGCATTCACACACACTACACTCAGAATAAATACACACATACACACAAAACCAGTATTGCGTTTTTATTTGATTATGGACGAGCGCCAGTCTGGAAGGAAGTAAGTAGCAAGGCTCTGTGTGTAAAACGGTGATAAGATCTGAAGTTTGTGTGTCTGTGTATTTACATTGTTAAGGCGGAATTGACACAGATTGTTTACATATGTCTGTACTGTATGTCTGTGTGTATGTTGCTTTGGCTGTTTGCTTCAGAAAACAATATATGTGTGTTTGCGAGTTGATTAACTCTTTTTTTTTTGTTTTAGAGGACAGTGACTCATCACCGTGTTTGTCTTAGTGTTTTCCTTGGGGTGATGATGTGTTTTTTGCGTGGGACCCTCCAGACTGAGCAGCTCCCTGGTGCCGTGTTCTGCCCTGATGTTGCTGGGGAGAAGAACGACATATAACCTCCACTCTGTTTCCTGAGAAATACCAAGCCTACCAGTAAGAATAATGCCAGTAAATTACCAAAGCAGAGGTGGCCCCATTACCGACTAACGGCCCTAATGGAGTTGAGTTTTAATTGGCTAAACCACCCCACTTCCCATGGCGTTTCATCCAGTCATCATCTCCAGCCAAACGCCGACTCACTCAGCCTTACATCATTAACATCAGCTCTCTCTGCATATTGTTTTTCACACCACGTAAACTAATGTGTTCTCCGAGAGAAGAGCGTGAGCCGTGCCCGGGCTGTGATTGGCTGAGCAGCATCTCTGGGGTTTGAGGTCTAGCGTGGGCAGGCATTGGCCTTTTCCCCCCTCCTCTCCCACGTTCGAGCAGCTAGCGCCGCGCTCCCCGCCCGCCGTGGCATTAGCATTCCAACTACAGCTGTAGCCCTGGCGCTCACTTCGAACGGCTACGCAACCCGGCACTTTCCGGCTCACGTCTGACCCGCCAGGCTCACTGTGGACAGAAGACGTTAGCGCACGTCGTCCCTGCTCCAGGCTTACAACCAACACTGGCAACTCATTGTCTGCGCTAAGACAACCCCCAACTGCATACAGCACACCCACATGCATACGGTCCAGGGAGCCTGTAGTAGAGAGAGTGAGAGCTGGGGGACATCTGGAGAACATACGGACATACATCCAACATGTTTTGAATGGCTTCCATCTGCATCGTATTTATTGGGTGTTACATCAAGAACCCTCCCCTACATGCCTGCTGGTGCTTTATGTACCATATGCTTGTTTGCTCACTTCGGGGGATCATGTCTCATAGTGAATGTTTTTGAAGGTCTAGTCCCTAGAGATGAAAATGTGTGATAGAAGTGCAACTTTCAGAGGGTTTTCACCCTTTCATCTGTTCGTCCCTAAGGGATTTTACCCAATAAGAATGTCAGTAAACAGAGGAGTTACCGCTGACTAATAACCTTTATCCATATGTCACTTTTCACAAACTGTATAAAATTGAAACGGAAAACATAAAAAAAACATATTTCACCAGCCCTCAGGGTAACAGCCATTTGCATTCATGGTTATGGTTGGAAAGATGTCAGGAAGTGAAAACCAGAAAAAACTGAAAGCTAGCATTACTGTACTTCTATCATGCATTTTCCAGTTCTTGGGACATAAACCTTGAACATATAAGTTTGAGGCAGCATCAGTCCAGGTTTGCCTAACTATCCACCCTGGACGAATCATTCTGATTCAAAACCATGAAGTCATCTGAAGTGGTCCTTTATCTCATAAAGCTGACAATGAGTAAAACAAAAAACATCAGCTCATTTGAATGGTAATAAGGATCTGTCACTTTCTCCAGTGTGTGTGTGTGTGTGTGTGTGTTTATGTGTGTGTTCATGTGCGTGTGTTTTGAGTGTAGTCACATAGGGTGTTATTCACGCATCATCCCCCCATCTCATGTATGTGTGTGTGGCAAATCTGAACATGTGTGTTATCAATTTCCGACATGCCATGCACATGCTTAAGCCTCCTGTCCCTGTCACAGTGTCAACTCACAGTCCTACGTTACACTCCAGTTCCTTACAGACAAAATACTATGCAAATCTGTGTAAACACGTCACCTGATAACAGTGCTTTATTTCTATTGTTCTATGCAGGCCCGGCGCCAGGACCAAGTGACTGAGGGGGCAGAAAATAATCATATTTTTTTGGCTTATTTATCTATAGAATATTTCAAACCTAAACTGGGAGGGCAGAAAATTCAACTGAGGGGGCGCCGGGCCTGGTTCTGTGTAGAACACACACTTCACAGCCATGACATCTGCAGATCATGTATGTGAGTGAATACAAGTGACTAACAGTTTAAATTATGCCACAACACACATGGCTTGGCATCGCGTCCCATGAAACTATGCTCTTCAGTCAGCTGGGCCGAGCCAGGAGACCCCCACATCATGCCCCAACCCACCCTCACAATCTCGACCTACTGGAATGAAACACTGTTCTGGCCATCAGTTCAGACCGCTGTCATCCCAGGTCGTGTGTGTAGTGTTTTCAGTTCAGACCGCTGTCATCCCAGGTCGTGTGTAGTGTTTTCAGTTCAGACCGCTGTCATCCCAGGTCGTGTGTAGTGTTTTCAGTTCAGACCGCTGTCATCCCAGGTCGTGTGTGTAGTGTTTTCAGTTCAGACCGCTGTCATCCCAGGTGGTGTGTGTAGTGTTTTCAGTTCAGACCGCTGTCATCCCAGGTGGTGTGTGTAGTGTTTTCAGTTCAGACCGCTGTCATCCTAGGTGGTGTGTGTAGTGTTTTTTAACCCTATACCACAGATGTTGTTTCTGTTGCAGGGTACTTCCCTTCAGCCAGGTCATGAAACCATCACAGACGGTTACGCTTCAACAACATAATGAGGAACTGAGTGAACGCATCACTGGGTATTGTCTATGTGTATTAACATTTAATCGTTCAGCAGAGAATCAATCCCAGCGCTGCAACACCGTGCTCTTACCAAATGAGCTCCATGGGGCCGTCATATTGATGCTATGGTACGCGTCGCGTGCTCCGCTGCGCGTGGGGACTTGATGTGCTGTTATCCGCGGGAGTTAGCCACTGACGCTAGCGCATGGAGCTGCGAGGCCGCTAGGGTCGGCTCCCCAGTCGGTCACAGCACAGTCCCAAAGGACTCCCGTTCCCTCTCAGGCCAATCGTCTGGCCAGTGTGTTACTACATGCTTATATGGTCCTGTGTGGGTTTACCAGAGGAATCCCTCTACTGGAGGAGACACAAGCAATGTGTATAATAAATAAATATGTCAACGCACTCTCTAATTAACAACAATATACTGTAATGCAGAGAGTACAATAAAAACGATAAAATTGTACTCTCTAAATAAATACAATAATATAATTTTACAATCCAAATAAATATAATATATCCATGTATAATATAATCAATGCACTACCTAAATGAAAAGAATATATCAATATTCTACATTCCTATGATCCACTTTCACAATCAAGACCTCTCCATCACACATTTCCCTGAGTAAAAAGAACCTTGGCGTGACCATAGAAAACATGTTGGCATCAAGGCAGTGACTCACAGGTTAATTCTCAGCAACATCTGTAGAATGTTTCTCACACAGACAGTAGAGTTACCTCACACAGACAGTAGAGTTACCTCACACAGACAGTAGAGTTACCTCACACAGACAGTAGAGTTACCTCACACACAAAGTAACGTGCACTACAAGACCTTGGTGCTTGCCAACGGTGCTGGCTGCAAGGCGATCTGACCCTTCATGCAATACCCTGCACATTTTCCACAAAACCTCTGAAACCCTACCTTTTAAACCAATATCTAATAAGATATCACTTCCCCCACCATTGCCTTTAGTGAACTTCTAGCACTAATTTTGATATTGGATTCCTCCATATCCTATCAGGTTGTGTGGTTGACCCACCTACATAGCTATATTAAGGTGTAGGCACTACCTGTAAGTTGCTGTAGATCTGTTGAATTATGACTAATTGCTTAATGACTCTGTAGGTGTAAACCACATCCTCCAACATAAAAAATATAACTTTCCTCAGACAAAGAATAATGTCGATTTGCCATTTCTCCCACAATGAACAGTCAAGGACATTGTCCATGCAGGTCACTGATATTTACTTCCGATTACATTGAGACAATAGGCTCCAGGCTGGTACCCATCTCTCCACCCTGCCCCTCCTCAAGCTACACCCTCAGCTTACTTCACTGAGGTGAGGGACAAAGTGAGAGGTTAGTCCTCTATTAATCAGACTTTGGCCAGCAATGGTAATAGGTGCTGATGGGTATCATTACGCAGTGTTCCCTGCCTGAGAGCAGGATCAGATTCCAAGTCCATACTCATCCATCACTGGTAGGATGAAGGCATTGGCTAATGACTCGAGGCTGACACGCAGACACACACACACACACACACACACAACATGCAAACAAACAAGCAGGCTAAACATGAAAACACACTATGGCATAATGGCTCCTCAAACCTGACTGCATACCACAAATGGAACGTGGTAAAGGTGAGGTTCTGATGAAAACACAAGGCAGAGGGAGATGAAAACAGGAATAAAGGGAAGGGGAATGGGAGGGAAGGGAGAGAGAAGGACAGGGGGGAGGAAGAGGGGGGAGGAAGAGGTGGGAGGTTGTTGATTAAAACAGGCATTCCATAAGCTGGGTCTTCTTTAATTAATTTACATGTACTACTATACATGTTTGGTCCAGATGTCCTCACAAGTATAGTAACCTATGGAAAATCATGACTGGTGACTGGTTAAGGATGGTATTATGGTTAGAATTAAAGTTAGGGTTATGGTTGAGGTTAGGGTTAATCTTAGGATTAAGGTTGGGGTTAGGGGTAGGTTAAGGTTTAGAAAGGATAGACGTTTTAATGGGAGTCAATTGTGATCCCCAAAACTCTTCATTAGTACAATAACACAAGCATGTGTGTATGTGTGCATAAAACTCCATTAAACTTACAATTATTTAATGTAGTTGCTATAACAGCATAAGCCAAACATAACACACAACTAATAGTACAAGATTCCCACTGCAGTGATATCAACCCTGTCAGAGAAATCAAATCAAATTGTTCCTTGTTTGTACTCTTCTCCTTGCACTTGTCTTTTTTGTGTTAGCCTGGAGAGAACTAGGATATTGCAGTGCTAAAGCATTAGGTTTGTTTTCTGCTAAGGCCTAAATTAGATGAAAGTGACAAGGCTAGATAGTTATGTTCTAGATAAAGGTTTCCTTGACTTAGGGGTGTGCTCTCTGTAGCAGATATATGGAAGCAGACAGAAGATAGATTTAGAGCATAGCCGAAGGGAGAGTTTGACTCATAAAACTCACATTTAAACCTTGTATTACACAGACAGACACACACACACTCTGACACACACAAACACACAAACACACATATCACCCAGAACAGAAATACATTCTGTGTTTGTATCTTTCGTTCTCTCTCACACACTTCATGCAAACATTTTAAATACAAAATAGAAATTCACCATCATCCACATCTTTCAAAAGTATTCAAACTAATGACAATGGATATCTAAACAAGAAAATGAATGTCTAAACATCTCTGGGTTCAGGAAGCACCTCCTTCTCCATGCAGCCAAGCTTCACATAATCCTATTCCCAGACACTGAAAGTCTGGTGGAACGATGAGTCAAATTTGGCCTTCGTTAGCCAGCAGGAACATTTTGTCAAATGTTCCCGGACCAATAGGCAAAGGCTTAATCGGCTTAGGCTGCAAACCAGCCATCTTCACAACACCTTTCCCCACGTTGTTCGCACAAGCACCAACTACTACGTGATAAGGTTAGTGGAAGACCTTTTACTATCAAAACATGTACACAAATTACACATGGATTACGTTTAAACTGAAAATGGGAGATTTAGAGGCATTCAGATCAAAGAGGTTAGATCAGAGTACTGGATGTGGTTCTCTGTTGTCTTTCTTGTTTGCTTTCTTTTTACCTAACCCCAAAACGTACCCTATTTGTAACTTTTTCCCTAAACCTGAAATAGCCTTTTTCCTAATGGACACCAGTTAATTTTACCCCTTTTTTCTTGCTCTATTATCCTTTCAAGAATCTTAAGCATGACCATGATAGTAAAACCTGCTCCACACACACACACACACACACACACACACACACACACACACACACACACACCGGGAGTCCTATGGACAAGTCTAGTTGAAAGTGTTCAGCCAGCAACACAGCAAAGGCAGTAACAGGCCAGAAATACCCTTTCTTCCCTCTCTGCATGACATTGTACTTCAATCATACTGCCATGCTCAACCGCTCCTGGTAATGAGTGTATGTGGGAGAGTGTGTGTGCGTGTGTGTGCGTGGGTTGGGTGGGGGCATGTTAATGTGTGTGTGGGTGAGTGTGTCTGTGTGTGTGTCAAGGGGTTTGTTCCTGCAAAATAATGCAATTTGTCCAGTCCTTAAAATAAGCTTTATTTTATTTGAGGTTAAGGTTAGGATTAAGCTTAGAATTAGGTTTAATGTTAAATTACAGTTAGAAAAATTTAGTTAGGGTTTGGTTCGAGGTTTCGGGTTTGGCTAAATTGTTATTTTCATTGGTGCGGGTCTGTGTGTGTATGTGTGTGTGTGTTCGTGTATGTGCATATGTGTGTGTGTGTGTTTGTGTGTATGAGGGGGTGTGTTGATGTGTGTTGGGGTAGTGTGTCTGTGTTTGTGTTGGGTAGTGTGTCTGTGTGTGTGTTGGGTAGTGTGTCTGTGTTTGTGTTGGGTAGTGTGTCTGTGTGTGTGTTGGGTAGTGTGTCTGTGTCTGTGTTTGTGTTGGGTAGTGTGTCTGTGTTTGTGTTGGGTAGCGTGTCTGTGTTTGTGTTGGGTAGCGTGTCTGTGTTTGTGTTGGGTAGTGTGTCTGTGTCTGTGTTTGTGTTGGGTAGTGTGTCTGTGTTTGTGTTGGGTAGTGTGTCTGTGTTTGTGTTGGGTAGTGTGTCTGTGTTTGTGTTGGGGGTAGTGTGTCTGTGTGTGTGTTGGGTAGTGTGTCTGTGTGTGTGTTGGGTAGTGTGTCTGTGTTTGTGTTGGGTAGTGTGTCTGTGTGTGTGTTGGGTAGTGTGTCTGTGTTTGTGTTGGGGGTAGTGTGTCTGTGTGTGTGTTGGGTAGTGTGTCTGTGTTTGTGTTGGGGGTAGTGTGTCTGTGTTTGTGTTGGGTAGTGTGTCTGTTTTTGGCAGGGAGTATGAAAGGGAAGTAAGGAAATGTATTAAAATGTGCCTGTAAAGCAATGGTAGGCTACAAAGCACACTGCATTCACAAATAACCCCAATGGCCATAATATCAGGCATTTTCATTAACAGTGGCACACTTAATGATTTGGAGGCGCTGGGCAGAGGCCAGTGTGAAAAAAATATATAACCAATATTATAATTGAGTCTGCAAAACAAATGATACATAGCCAACAAAATGGTGGAACGACATTTCCGCTAACCGCCCTTCACTGCTGCTGAGTCAAGACAGAGTGAGAGTGTTGGGGTGCAGTTAGAGGGTTGCTCTGGGTGTAGCATGGGGTCTAAAAATCTAAATCTCGATTTTTCAAAAATCAAGATTTTGAATGACTATTAATTTGAAACGATGCCTTAGTTACGAGGCCCCTGATGACATCAAGATCAGCCATACAAGTTACAAGCTATTAGAAGTACAATGATCAGCATAGAATATAAACTCCCTCAGTCCTTATGGGCTTGATGGCCGGTTGGTAAGAACACCAGCATGGGGTAAAAAGCTTCTCTGGTGGCGTGTGGTTTTGGACATGACTGACCTGAACCTGCCAGGGGAGGGTCTTTGGAAAATCAAGTGTCTGGGGCCATGCACTCCTCCTCAATGGAGGGAAGCTGACAGCCATTCATCCCCTCTCACTGCTGATTTCCCCCGAAAAACAGCTCGTATGTGTAATCGTCTGATGACCACCTCAATACTTTCTGTTACAGCGGACTCACGAATTCACTGACACCAACATGGGGGACCTACTGTTAGATTAGGTTACCATTGATAATTATAGGTACATGGTTATCCTTTCCACCCCTCCCTGTAGTCTGTAAGTGACCCTAATGCCTTCATCTTTTGCATTCATAGACTGATTCAGGAAGATGTACTGCCCGTTTGTGATTGTAATTATAGAAAATGCACATATAAACAACATATTACACATCCAGCCCGAAATGGGAGGTTCATCATTATTATTTTATTGCATGGAAAAATCTCAGACTGTATCTTTAAGAGAGTAACTTTTTATTGAGATTTTGCCCAGAACACTGCTTCAGCTTTTAAAAATTATTTTGGAGAACAAACATTGTGCGACTTATTCCTGTCCTCCTCCTGTCGCATTCTATGACACTTCCAGAGAAGTCCTGAGAAATGTTTACACTTTCACATTCTATGACACTTCCAGAGAAGTCCTGAGAAACGTTTACACTTTCACATTCTATGACACTTCCAGGGAAGTCCTGAGAAACGTTAACACTTTCACATTCTATGACACTTCCAGGGAAGTCCTGAGAAACGTTTACACTTTCACATTCTATGACACATCCAGAGAAGTCATCTTCAGTAAGGGCATTTATTTAATGTTGTTTCCGTTGGTAATCAACTCACTACATGATTGCTTGCTCATCACCAAATATGCACTATCTATCTCACCACTGCTCTCATTTAGCCCACTTTCTTCCTCTTCGTCAATGTATGCCGAACTCCTGTTCTGCCTGAATGTTATATCATTAAACCTAGCTCTCTACGACAGTCCTTAAGCAGTGATTAGGTAGTTCCTCTAAATCCTGCTGAAAATAAACCCTCTCTATGCCTGCTGCCTACACTGGTTCATCTGCATTCCAAAAGCAATTACTACTGCAGGTCTCCAGGGATGGCAAACACAGCCCAAGATGTACATTTTAAAGCTGAACGACCCCCAAAAAAATACATTTTATCACTATGCAGTTTATTACCATGCATACAAGATGTGACTGGCAGCACACAGCAAACAGCAGTCTGATTGGTGTGGTTCTATGGAGCGTAGAAGGAACCCAGGCTCTAGCCCAGTGGAACACTGGAAGAACACTGAAAGGAATTTATTTAAAACAACACTTGTCTGTTCAAAGACACAGGCCTCCAAATGAGAATTAATCAAAGTTCTGCTGTGAGTGTCAGAAGCCTGACAGAACTTAATGTTTCAGAATATTCTACTCAGCTTTATTAAGGGATCAATTGATTTTTTTTTATCAATAAGGCATTTCATGCATGCTTAAATTCCTAACATATTTCTGCGTTCATGAGACCACCTTTTTGATCAGTGTATTGATCAAGCTGAAGCTTAAGATTATCAGGATGGCCATGGGATTTGCAGTCTCGAATTTATGGCTCGAAATGTGTAAGAAGTGAGCATGTGTGGTGGCATGAAACAAAGACATGCAGCTAACAGAATACTTAGAGGGATAACAGAGGGACGGGCTCCTACCAATTACTGTTTTGATCTGAGGAACCTTTTTGAGATACACGGGCTCTTTGAAAAGCAACTGATCTACATAGATCCTTCAAACATCCAAACAACCATTTAGGAAGAAAGGTTCTTTGATACATTTTGGAAGGACGAAAACAAATGATTTAGAAGGGATGAAGAGCTCTATATAATTTCCCCACATATGTTTTTTAGGGTTATTTCAGAATTGTCAGTTTTAATATTAGATTTTCTTTTGCATACATTGGTTGATCAATCTTATCCAAAACATAGATGAATAACTTTTTCTTTTTTACTATCCCACATGATTTATTACTGCTGTTACTGAGATGTTTGTCCTAGTTGAGATGATTTACGTAGGCCGTATGAGTGTTCAATCTTCCCTTCCCTGGTTGTCATTCTGAATGCCGGGTGTGGCTGATAGCAATTAACCTACAGTAAAACATTTCTCGCATCTTTCATCACATTTGTGTAGCGGCATAGGGGACATACGATTATTATTTAGGGGATGTAAAGAACGTTGCTTTTCATAGATGCATTTTATAAAGTTATTCGTCATGTCATGAAACATTAACAGAACAATGTTTTAGCAACACACAAATGCCTGACAGGAGGAGACTCTGGCTAGATTTGCACACTAAGTCCAATTCTAATATTTAACTCAATTATTGGCAGTAGAATAGATTTATCTCTCAATATACATATTGTAACAGTGTTATTCACCTAATATAGTTAAAAACTTCATAAATAGTCATTGGAGAACAACTCAGGTAAACTCATACTTCACATGTAGTAGCTAAGAGTTGACTAAAGTGACACATAGCTGGCTAGCTAGCAGTTTGGTGATTTCTTCTGATACATTCGTGAAAAACTAATACTTGCACCTCATGAGTCTGATAAAATTTCAGTGTCAAATTTACATTTTTCATCTAGACATATATTTTTTGCCAACCCGACATTCTCCAACTTTCTGAAAAACGTTGTAGGTGTTAATTAAATTTGACACCTCAAGGCCTCCAGTATTAGACACGTGACTACAGTCTGCATTTAATTATAGGTGATATCAACCCTGCAAGTGAAAAAACATGTCCCCTCCAGCTAAATCAAGGGCAGATGGGGCAGCTTTTGTAAATTGGACTGCCACTTAAGATGGCAATCAAACTGCATTCAGTTTTCACAAGGATTTCCCTCAGGGAAAGAAGCTTGTGCAAGGGCTTAGGGGATAAAAACGATGATTGGACTGCAGCCTTTAGTCATCTATTAACATATGGAAGGTAAGAGAACACAAAGTAAATGAGTCAAAATGCCCTTCATGAGTTTAGCAATGGCTGTATAACAAAGCTACAGTTCTGAAAATACAAATTTCCACTATAAATGCAACATTTGAGACGTTTAATCAACTGGAACTTTGTTGAACCAACTTGGAGCAGTAAGTCAATCTTCAAAACGGCAGTTACACACATCCTCCATGCCAACAAGCTATTCAGATGTCTTGTCAGAACAAAGCCCAACTCCCATTACAACGTATTTATCTGGCATCATTGGAACCTTCGTCTTTTTCAGATGACACCTGACGTGGGTTTGGCAAAGAAATACCAAAAAAGTTGGGGCGCTGCATATAATGTCAATAAAAACAGAATACAATGATGTGCACATTACTGATCCCTATATTTAATCAGAAACTGTAGAAAGACAATATATCAAATGTGGAAACTGAGACATTTTCCCCCACCTTCTCTGCATTTTACGCAGCGTTCCAACTTTTCTGAAAACGGGGCTGAATGACGTTACGGATTTTGGTTTCCTAAAGGCCCCCGTGAACCTTGTTAGGGTGTGTGGCTTCATTAAGCTGGTCAAGTACCAAGACATTTTAGAGCAAAGTTCGGCCTCGTCAGCCAGGAGTTTAGAGACTCGGCTCTTTCCACAGGACAAGGATTCAAAGCTTTACTCAAGATCCACACAAGCATGACTCCCAGTCCACGGTATCCACAGCTTTATGTAATGGCTATCCCAGGACCATGCCCTAAAGCCCATTAAAAACCTGCTGGGTAGAGGAGGGAGGACCAAAGACTAAAGGACATGGAGAGGTTGTACATGGATGAATGGTCTCAGAATCCCTGCTGTGTGTTCTCTGACCTCAGCAAACATTAGAGCAGAATACTCTGGTGCTGAAGCCTCGGGATGATGTAGGCATTACTAAAACGCAGGGGCGCCAATAACTGGGCCACATTTCTTTTGATTAAATATGTGTTTCTTGATTAGGAATTTGGTTTTATCTTTGAGCAATTGTACTTCAATTAAAGAGAGTGGTTTCCCTCATATTTTGAATGTCAGTTCAAGCTGAAAAATCACAATGAAATTGTTTCATTGGCTTGCCTTTTTATTCATCCTTACCAAGGATTCCAGTAAAGCTGCTGGGCTCTATTAAATATTGCAATTTGAATAATTTCCTTACAGATCCATCTGCAGACACTCGCTCTAAACTTCTTTATGCTCAAACTCTTTATGTACCTGTTGACAAGGGAAGTGCATGACTTATAAGTGGGACTCAAGTCAATGTGTTCTTTGCTTCTTCTTACCATGATTCCAGGTAATCCAGTTAGCAAATTGTACCTATTCAAAATCACTAGAATATGGTTTTGTTACAGCCCAGTGTGTTTGTGTGGGTTGAGGGTTGATCTCTCCATCTCTCTCCATCTCTCTCTCTGTCTCTCTCTCTTTCTCTCCCTCTCTGTATCTCTGTCTCTGTCTCTCTCAATCTGTCTCTCCTTCAGTCTCTCTGTCTCTCTCAGTCTCTCTCCAATTCAGTCTCTCTCCATCTGTCTCTCTCCATCTCTGTCTTTCAGTCCCTCGCTCTCTCAGTCTCTCGGTTAGACCAAATTCCTGTCAGTGTAATTGTGTAGGGACGTGATCCATTCCCTCTCTGGATTAAGTCAGGCTCCATCCTCTCTGCTGTCAGCTAACAGGGCTCTCGTTCCAGTCTAACACGTCAGCTGCAGCTCCGGGTAACAGACCACTTTGTGTTTGTTTATGTGCGTGCTTGTGCGTTAGTTTGTGGGTGTGTGTCAGGGTTGGGGTCAGTTTCTGAATTTAAACAATACATTTGAATTGCATTTGCAGGAAAATAAATTTGAGCTTAATCTTTATTGGAGGCATTATCATTTAACTCAGCAATTCAAATCAATTACACTGAGAGGTGAAAATGAATATTTCATTAATTTGACAAAAACATTTATTCACTTAGTTCACTCATTCAGGCGTAGAATATGCATACCATCTAATGTGGCTCAGGTGGTACAGCATGTTACTTGTCTTGCAAGGCCAAGGTTGTGGGCTTCACAGTAAAAATCTTTAAAAGTATGAAAATGTGCGCACACACCACTCTATGCGGTTGCACTTTCTGCTGGAGTGGCCTAGCCAGTCTCCAGACCTGAACCCAATAGAAAATCTTTGGAGGGAGCTGAAAGTCTGTATTGCCCCGCGACAGCCCCGAAACCTGAAAGATCTGGAGAAGGTCTGTATGGAGGAGTGGGCCAAAATCCCTGCTGCAATGTTTGCAATCCTGGTCAAGAACTACAGGAAATGTATTATCTCTGTAATTTCAAACAAAGGTTTTTGTACAAAATATTAAGTTCTGCTTTTCTGATGTATCAAATACTTATGTCATGCAATAAAATGCAAACGTATTTTTGAAAAATCATACAATGTGATTTTCTGGATTTTTGATTCCGTCTCTCACAGTTGAAGTGTACCAATGATAAAAATGACAGAACTCTGCATGCTTTGTAAGTAGGAAAACCTGCAAAATCGGCAGTGTATCAAATACTTGTTCTCCCCAATGTATATATTCAATTTCAGCCCTAGCCTACAGCCTATGTGTCTGGTAATATGCTATGATTGGATTGTTAATGTCTTACAACCAGGCAGTCCACAGGGTCACAACCAGGAGGAGCTTCTTTGGGTCTGAATACAAGACGTAAGGTTATGCCGTAATCACCCCAGCTTGGCCCATGACTTAGACCACTGTCTTATGATATAGCAGCAGGAAGCATTGATTGGAATGTGTCCCTAGTTGATAAGGGAGACTATTCTTCAGGACTAGTCCTGTGATCCTTCCTTAGGTTAGAAGTTCAACCCCTTCAACTTTAGTTGAGGGGGTTGTAGAAATGATCTCTCTTCTCCACAGCCTCTCTGCATCCATTATCTCTTGCCATCTTGTATCTCCAGAGAACTGCTTTATTTGATTCTTTTAATGCAACTGTGTACTCCTATTACTTATTCAATTATTTATATTACATTAATTTGTTAATGCCTTGGAATTATCTATAAAACGGGTCAAACTCCGTCATTCTGTAATGACACAGGGATATAGCTAGACAGGCTATAAGAACTAAGAAGTAACAAAAACAGAAACTAGAAGAAACTGTAAAGAATGTTACAATGGGGGAGAGAACCAAATAATGAGCGACAAGAAACTCTAGGGAAGGAGGAACTTCCATAGGTCCGGTGATAAGGAACACATGTGTGGGCAGTAATAACTAGCAGGTGTCCGTGGTGCAGGAAACCCTACACAGGTTGTCAAAATGAGAATCACTATGGTGAGATTACTAATCCAATTCAATTTTCTTAATCTCAAACTGGTTTCTGTGGAGTGGCCAGTCTAAATGTGAGAATTAAAATGTAAATAAAAGAGCAATTTGCAAGTCAATTCAGTTGTATCAGACTGGACGTTGTATCAGACCTTGATAAGAGCTGTTTTATATTGGAAAACGGCTCTTATCAAACACGATCGCAAGATTGAATTGTTCTCGAGGCATCCCGGGCTCCGTCTAGGATTGGTATGACATCGTTTACCTTCTGTGCCCCTCAAACGTGGAATGGTCTACAGGATGACCTTAGGTTGAAGTATAATGTGTCCACAGCACATTGTAAAAAGTGTCTGACTGAACATTTTACAATGTTTTGTACTTGCTTTTTTTTTTTTTTAAATGTGTTCGGTATCGGTTTAATTAACGTTTTCTCTTTGTTGCTGTAATACAGGGCACCACTGTAAAGGAGACCTTGGCCTCCGCTGGTCTTCCCCGTAGATATAAAATAAAAATAACAAAACAATATGTAAGGTTTTGTTATTCGTGTCTGTCTCGACGATATTCAGTCCGACGCCCTGAATACATATATTACAGAAGATGCTGCCAAGAAGATACACGCTGACCTTTACTGGGGTACATATACTGGGCTGGTATTTTGTGAGCAGGGAGTACCGGCTGGCGCGCAGGGCTTCTGACCCAGTGCACGGGAGTGGGGAATGTGATTTCACATTGGGAATGACTCTTTTGCTGGTGTACAGTGTTGTCATTGGGGATTGGTAGTTGCATCACGTTTGAGGGTTAGAGTTGTGGGATGTCTGTTTGTCAGTGGTGGGAATAGAGACCAGTCACTCATGTACTCCCGTGGTTTAGATAACCTGGAGCTGGCATCAATACGTTATAGATCTGCCTACCCCTGTGTTCTCCTCTCTACTCAGACACGGCCCTCACGGCATTAACGGACTGCTGCCAGACAGCCCAGAGGGTGTGAGGGTGAGTGTGCATGTTCTGGTGTGCGAGCGTGAGTGTTCCTGAGTTTCTTTGATGTACTCCGGGCGCTGTGGTGTCCCTGTTTTGACTTTAAAGTCCAGCTACATTCCACAGACCCCTTCACGGCCGCAGAAGAGTTTAGCACAGGCCAGGGGCGAGGACATCAATACATCCAGTCATTGTAGAGGGAAAGAGGCACCTTGATGAGACAGAAGCAAAAAAAAAAAAAAAAGCTGTTGGTAACAATGCACCTGTAAATGATCAATGATCAGTGTTCTTTCCTATATAGACTTTCCATGGACAAATGCTGATATGTAAAACTCCAATGAGTTCTTGAGGGTCATTTAATCATACAAAACATTCAAACTATATTTGGCGGTACGACTGACTGAGATTATAGTTGTGGATGAAAGAATGAAAAAGTAGTTGAATAATTTTCTATTGCTATTTGTAATAATTGTTTGTTCTGGTATGATGGAATGCAATTGTGTGGGAGGAAGGAACATGAGGTCCAGGAAGTGCACAAGCAACATGTTCTTAGGCTGTTATAGGGCACACCAACACACCCACTTATCCATCTCTCCCCCCCACTCTCTCCTCGATCTCTCATGGTCTCACTCTTAACTTGCTCTTTGCCCTATCTTTCTCTCTCTTTCTCTTAACTTTCTCAGTTTTGTCTCTGACTCTCTCGAGTTCTCCTTCTCACCTTGTCTCTCTTTTGTCTCTCTCCAATAGTAATGTGGCTTAAGAGAATGCATAAGTCCTGACCCTTGACTCCTTGATTCCAGTAGTGTGAAATATATTTTCCCCCTCTTCACACACTTAGACACAAACACACACACACACCAATGTATTCCCTCAGCTGGCTGCTCATTGGAAATTCATGCGGGGCCTCTCCTTGGCACAGGCTGCATTGATTATCTGTCAGGGGGAGAGCAGAGACAGAGAGGGGGCTGGCTGGAGACTGAGCTACAGAGAGGGGAGCAGAATGACAATTAGGGAAGAGAGGGCAGATAGGGAGAGAGAGAGAGCAGGAAAGAGCGGGGGAGAGGAACAGGAAGAGAGGGAGTGAGGAAAGGATGGAGAGGAGGAGGAGAGAGAGGAGTGGGAGCGAGTGGGGAGAGGAAGAGGGAAAGAAGGAGTCACAAACCCAAAGTCGCACAGGAACAAGCACACGTGCTCAGAGGCACGCACAGTTGTGCCCACGGACAAGCTCTCTCTCACTATCTCTCGCACAAATATACACACAAACAAATATACCCAAACTCACACAGGAACATACAAACATACCATGCAATGCCCAACACGTGACCTCTCTGTGACCTCTCTGGAGATGTATTAGAACCATTACCACGTCCCTTAACTTCTACCACCAGCCAGCCAGTCTACGGGGTCACAACCAGGAGGAGCTTCAAACACCAGCCAGGCAGTCTACATGGTCACAACCAGGAGGAGCTTCAAACACCAGCCAGCCAGTCTACGGGGTCACAACCAGGAGGAGCTTCAAACACCAGCCAGCCAGTCTACAGGGTCACAACCAGGAGGAGCTTCAAACACCAGCCAGGCAGACTACAGGGTCACAACCAGGAGGAGCTTCAAACACCAGCCAGGCAGTCTACAGGGTCACAACCAGAAGGAGCTTCTACCACCAGCCAGGCAACCAGGAATACGTGTTCTTGTTTTATTTTTCTATATATTTTGATCATTCATTTCATATCTAGTTAAACATCTAAAATACCACATGATTTTTTCTAAAATAAATGGCTCAAACTCAAACCCTCAGTCTCTGTACATCTTTTTTTCTCTCTGTCTCTCTAAGTCTTGTTCTCTCTGCTTCTCACTGCAAGGTGAGCAGGTCAGTGAATCTCAATCCACAATGGGAGAGGTTAAAGCAGGTTGAATGTATTAGTTACTGGAAGGCATTACAGTGCTGTGTGAGAGTGTGATGATGTGTGTGTGTGTGTGTGTGTGTGTGTGTGTGTGTGTGTGTGTGTATAAAAAAGAGAAAGAGAGAGAGTGCCTGCAGCAAATACTGTTGAATAAACCTGTGGAAAGTGACAAGGGAGTCAATAAAGTAGCTGTCTCATTCAGACCCATTTCACGCAGAATTGGAGAGAGATGAACAGAGGTGATGTAGATGTGTAGAGAGATAAAGAGAGATGGTGAAGGAGTGGAGAGAGATGGACATAGATGGTGAAAGACTGGAGAGAGATGAACAGAGATGGTGAAAGACTGGAGAGAGATGAACAGAGATGGTGAAGGACTGGAGAGAGATGAACCGAGATGGTGAAGGACTGGAGAGAGATGGACAGAGATGGTGAAGGACTGGAGAGAGATGAACCGAGTTGGTGAAGGACTGGAGAGAGATGAACAGAGATGGAGAAGAACTGGAGAGGGTTGAACAAAGATAGGGAAAGAGTGGAGAGAGATTAACAAAGATGGTGAAAGACTGGAGAGAGATGAACCGAGATGGTGAAGAACTGGAGAGGGTTGAACAAAGACAGGGAAAGAGTGGAGAGAGATTAACAAAGATGGTGAAAGAGTGGAGAGATGAACAGGAAAATAAATGTATAGTTTGGGAGACCATGGTACAGACAGAGAAAAGTATTGTACCAACAGATAAGGAGACTAAATGAAATTCCCAGTCACTGGGTATCAGAAACATGGATGTTATCACACCACAGACCCTGGCTGATGAGTGGGCGGGCTTTGTGATTGCGGTGATTGATTGACAAGTGACGTCCTTCAAAGGGAATAGTGCTCTCCATTTATCAGCAGTGAGTGGTTTGTCATTAGCCTCTCACTGGGACGCGGCCATTTATAATTAACTGACTTTGTGTTAATAATACATTAGCAGGCATTAATGTTTCACAGCAACATGTCAGTGGAGCCACGCCAAACAAAATGCCCAGAACCAACCAGCCCAACAAAATGATAGAGACAAATGAGGGCGACTACGCCAGAAGAGGAAATTGAAGTGATGTAGAAAGAGATACAGAGGGGATACATTAAAAGGTTTCAGTCAGCCAAAACCCCTATGAAAAATCAGACAGGGATGTTTGTGTGTTTAGTAGGTCAAGTGGTTGAGCCAATCGCAATGTGTCATATGCAATAAGGAGAGTGAGGTTCTGGAGAATACCAAATCCACCATTAACCAAGTCAGCGCTTCACATTAAACATGGACATACAGGGTGTGTTGATAAATAAAGAGCTAGCCCAGACACTGTCCACATCCTCTCAGCCTCCACCCTCAACCTGAACCAGGTATTTCTGATGCCGTTCTATCGCTTGTGTTGCGGCCTGTCTGGAGTACAAATCCCAAATGCTTGGTGGCTTTATCTCTGAGTTGGCCAGAGTGACTTATTCCTGAGTCAGCCAACAGGAGGTTCCTTATCATTGCCTTCACAGCGCTCGTGTCTCCATGCCTTTTCACTAAAACTGTCTTCATTTTGAATCGGCAGTCACATTCCTCTTGCATGGCTGACTTGAACAGTGAGCTCCAGGAGACTGGGGCAGGTTAGACAACTTAAGGTCTGGGGCGGTTGTGTCCTGTCCTCCAAGTTACCTTTCAAATCATTAAAACGTGTCTGACCAAAGATGATTGGAGTATTTGAGTATTCACACAGCATGCACAAACACACACACACACACACATAGACAACTCTATACCTGCGGGTAGCTCTAAACACAGTGTTGAGTAACGTTTTGCTGTAGCTTGGTGAGTTTAGGTAGTCAGGCAAGTAGCATGATCTTCGCTTCTGGAACATGTATGAGCAACAGTACCCATTATTCAGTCCCAGCTCATCAACTGTTGGGATTTACAAGTTGCATTCGTTGTAGTCATTACAGCAGGTTGCTTTGTTTCTGTTGTTGTTGCGGTGAGGGAACAGGCAGTAAGCATACCATGTGTTGAAACTAACGCAGATGTGGTTCCTGACATTCGATGTTTAAGATGTTAATAAAAAGCATTGCAAACAGTATCCTGTCTGTATTGCTTCCCTTATTCTCATGTGAGAATCTTTCCTCATGTGAGAACCCATCTTCATATGAAAACCTCTTTTCCAGTCACCTAAAGTGTTTTAGTGAAAGCAACCAAACAACTAGCCTGAGGTTGAGGTGTCCATGGTGATATCAGGGCCAGTAACACAACCTGAGGGCTGTAAAACTTACATAATTGCTGCAAAGCTCCTCTGATTCTCACTCTCAGTCCCTGGATGGAGCTTCTAATGAGTTAGCAAGCTTTGTGATAAGGAAAGCAGAAAGATTTACACACACAGCCTCTGTTAAATGAGAGTCCCCAGGAAACCAGAGCAACATTCCTACGGTCTGATTCCTACTGCATATCACAGTAGTCGGCCTGGCTTTGTCCTGTTGTTCTACAGTAGTTGCTACTGTACCTCATGACATGAAGAGCGAAGAGACTAGTCAAAGGTCTGAGAGAGTGTGTATGTCTGCGCATGGGTGTGTGTGTGTGTGTGTGTACGTGCATTTGTTTGTGTTTGTGTTTTTGGACAAGTGCATGCACTTGTGTGCATTGATCAAGAAAAAGCCCATTCCTACTGCTCTCATTGACAGCAGGCTAAGTGTTGGCAGTTAACTAGAACTCTGTATCCAGAAATCCACAACTCACAACTTCCTTTCCTTCCCTTTTACTCTCCTCTACACCTCCACCTTCTCCTCTTCTTTATACCGTAGGGTTATAGGGTTGGGTTTAGGGTTGCAGTAAAAATAACTGAAATGTCTGGGGAGGTGAGAAAACAGGTTAAAGCGTAAAGCGTTTGTCAAGTGGGTAAAACATCTCTAAGTTGAAAACCAGCCACGATTGCCAGAGGTGAAGACTATCTCATTTGAATAGACTGGTGAAGAGCGCATTATTGATGGAGCATTAAGGATGGGGCAATAAGGATGGGGCAGTGAGGATGGGGCAATAAAGATGGGCAATAAGGATGGGGCTGTGAGGATGGGGCAATAAGGATGGGGCAGCGAGGATGGGGCAATAAGGATGAGGCAGTGAGAATGGGGCAGTGAGGATGTGGCAATAAGGATGGGGCTGTGAGGATGGGGCAATAAGGATGGGGCATTGAGGATGGGCCAATAAGGATAGGGCAGTTAGAATGGGGCAGTGAGGATGGGGCAATAAGGATGTGGTAATAAGGATGGGGCTGTGAAGGTGGGGCAATAAGGATGGGACAGTGAGGATGGGGCAATAAGGATGGGGCTGTGAGGATGGGCCAATAAGGATGGGGCTGTGAAGGTGGGGCAATAAGGATGGGACAGTGAGGATGGGGCAATAAGGATGGGGCTGTGAGGATGGGCCAATAAGGATGGGGCATTGAGGAGGGGGCAGTGAGGATGGGGCAATAAGGAGGGGGCAGTGAGGATGGGGCCGTAAGGATGGGGCATTGTGGATGGGGAATTGAAGATGGGGCAATAAGGGCATTGTGGATGTGGCATTGAGGATGGGGAATTGAGGCTGGGGCAATAAGGATGTGGCATTGTGATTGGGCATTGTAGATGGGCAGTGAGTATGGGGCATTTTGGATGGGATATTAAACCTCTTCCTTAAAGGTTTAATATCTAAAACCCTACCTTAACTATTAAGAAGAAAAACCCTAGAATAATAAGAATAAACCTAACCTTTACCAATCAAAATTAATTACTAACCTTAACCTGAATAAGTAACCCAAACTATAATACCTAACGGTAAGTCCGACCATCCCTGTCCAGGGGCCATGACCCTCCCTGTATCATTCCTCCTTCACTGTTCTTCCACTTCAGGTGAAGATGCATGTCTCATTCACTTAATAAAGAGATGTTTTGACAACTGTATGTGTTCATGTCCCACGTCAGACGGGATAGGGTGTTAACCCAGCTACAGGTCTCCCTGGACCACTCCATTTAACCCTGGTACAGACATCTGTTCAAACGCACTCAAGACGAGCATTCCATCTCACACCAGTGTTTCGTCAGCAATTTTATCAAACAAAAGCAGGCACAAACACAAACACACACAAACACGCACACACACACGCACAGACCATTCTTAATGAATATGCTGAATGGATCTTTTCTTGGCTAGGCACCGAACCATGGTTGAATCGCTCTCCTGGGTGCTGTTCCGTCACAACAGACATGAATGAATATGGTTTGAGTTTGCTCTGCCATGGCCTTCCCCAACTGACACAGACAAGTATGTGCATGCACATGCAGAGATGAACAATGAGGCAGGGACATGTCAAGATGCTGGGGAGGGATTGGATGGTGTGAATGAGTTGTTATGTGTTGCTGGGGAGGGTCTCATGGTGTTTGTCTGGGAGGACGGCTGTTTTTAAAGTGACTGCAACCTTTCTCTCATTTAATAGATGTCACAATGGCCGATTACAAATAGTCATAGGACCAATTTCACTCTTTCTCCCTCTCTCTCTCTCGCTCTCTTTCTCAAACACACAAGCTCACATGCTTGCACACACACACACACACACACACACACACACACAGACTGAATTTCCTTTGAGAACTAACATTATATTATTTATTCAGCCTAACCCTAAACTTAACCAATAATGCCTAACCCTAACACCAATGGTTAAGCTTGCCCTAAAACTAACAATTGCCTATTCCAAACAGGGTCAGGAAGAATGTCCAGATGCAGTGAATTGGGTGCTTGAGGATTCTGGACATGGGTGCAACTTAAAGAAAATTTACTTTTCTTTGTGAGTGCATGTGTGTGTGTATTTTTTTTACCAGTTTTATTGGGATCCTCATTAGCTGTTAACAGAAGCAGCAGCTACACCTCCTGAATCTGAATGTAACATCAAAGTTGAATTTTTGCATTACAGAAAAATAACAATCACAGTGTTTGCCCTGCATTCGTTCAGCTACTGGGAACAGCTGTTGGTAGAGGAGACATGGCTTGATCTTTCACTCTCCAGAGCCTCCTGGGAAGTTGCAGTGACATCCAGACCCGTAAATACAACCTTTTGTCATTGCTGCAAATTCCGATGGGGCTCAGGAGATTCAGAGATCAGCACACTCCTCCTCCAAATGTCTGAACATACACTTTCCCACACACTCACAAGTCAAACTGAGCTACCGGCCACTCATATTGTCTCATGCAAGACAGGTTTTTGCAACCATTATTGTATTGGGTAAGTACATTGCAAAAACCTGGGCCAACACTCTTTTCCACTAGCCTACCCTGATGCCTGAAAATCTATTTGAAGGCACCTGACTGGCAGAGGAAACATAACTAACTCCTCCTCCCCCCTGAACAATAAATACAGTTGTTCTCAAACGTTTACATACCCTTGGATAATTGATAATATACATCTCCGGAAAAAATTAAGAAAAAAAACTGCACCTTTTTCTTTCTATTCCAAAAAAGTCAAAATGAAGATTTTGCATGAGGAACAGAAGGGTTAAAATCAAGAGACCACTGCAAATTGAACGCTTCTCTTCCTCATTCAAAACATTCCTTTTTAACTTTTTTGGAAAGGAAAGAAACAGTGCAGTGGTCTCTTAATTTTTTCTGGAGCTGTATGTACCATTTGTAATGAAAACACGATTGAGCAGGCAAAACACAAGTCTTTTGTAATAGTTGTCTATGAGGCCCCGAATTCTTGCAGGTGGTATAGCTGCCCATTGGTCTTGGCAAAAATGCCTCCAAGTCATGCAAAGTCTTTGGTCGTCTTGCATGAACTGCATGTTTGAGATCTCCCCAGAGTGGCTCGATGATATTACTGTGATGGCCACTTGAGAACCTTTTTCTGCTGTAACCACTGAAGGGTCAACTTGGCCTTGTGCTTAGGAACATTGTCGTGCTGGACAGTCCAAGAGTGTCCCATGCACTGCTTTCGTGCAGAACAATGCACATTGTCTGCCAGTATTTTACTATAACATGCTGCATTCATCTTGCCATTCATTTTCACAAGATTCCCCATGCCTTTAGAATACCCCCCCCCAAAAAAAAAAAAAACATCAGTGAGCCACCACCATGCTTCACAGTGGGGACGGTATATCGGGCATATTGTAACCAGACTTTTTTGTGGCATTGGCGCAGTTAAGGCTTCCTTCTGGCAACTCGAACATGCAGCAATTTTTTGTTCAAGTATCGTCGTATTGTGCTGCTTGAAACAACCATACCATCTTATTCCAGAGCAGCCTGTACCATTATGATTTAAAAAGGAAACAACTATGTGATAATAAATGGCTTCATATGATCAGTATCCTTAAATAAAAGACAGTTTCTTTGTGCATATTCAGTCATATTTTCTAAATCAATGCCACAATTTCATAATTCCTTCCAGGGCAAACTTATGAGCAAAACTTTATCTCTCATACAAAGCTGTAGCTGAACATGCTGTGAGAAATGTTTGGCATCCCTTAATCACAGATAGGTCTCTCCCCTTCTTCACAACCAAGAATCAATACACTTTAGCAATTTCATTCTAGGATGGCAACGATGTGTTTGTCCCAGCAACTTGCTCAATAGCTACCTTTCAATGTCAGCTTTTGTTCAGGATTACAATTCCTTATAAATAGATATGTTCAGAACTGGTTTATTTTTAATAATAAATTCCCAGACTGAATGAAAGTCTTTGTTTATGTTATTTCACTTGTGGCTACTGACAATGGTTTGTGAGTAGAGTTGAAAACGAATGTTATAGCCTCATAATGCTGGGCGAGGACAACTCCCCAAGCGATGAGATGGATTTCTGGCCATTATTCTGCTGCTGACGCTAGGTTTGTTTAAGGTCCAAGCCACCTCGAAACAATACACTTAGTTTTGTGTTATAAAGTACCATCCATGAAAGAAGGCTTTTGATTCTTTTAGATAAATATATTTTAAGTCACACTGTCGCAGAAGTATTTTTTTGTCAATTATAGCTTACAGATAGTAACGTAAATGTAACAATATGCACATTACTAATACAATAGCTCTTTTCCCTGTGATCACATTAACTAACAGACTGAAAAATCCGAGGACCACCTCCTGATACCTCCGGATTTTAATCAGAAATAATTAAAAATATTAGGATATATTTACCAAATACTACTGTAGGACAGACATTCTATACTGTATCAGCAATATGAGACAAAAAGAGATGTGAAAAGAGAAGGTGTTTTCTTAGGCTTAAACCATTTTGTATATCTCCTCTGGTTCATTTTTACAAACAAAAAAATAAATAAATGTAAATTGTTACAAATCGTGCCACATCGCCTGTTCAGCGTATAGCTCATTCATAAGGATACGATATGTGTAATGACTACTGAGGTTTTGTACCCCTGTCTCTTGTGAAATAACTATCAGAAACATTCTCCCATTCATTTTATGGGTGTGTGCGTGTGTGTCCATGAATCATGACCAGAGTGTTCAGAACGTGCTCGTTTATTTTGAAAATGAGATTGGGGCATCTTTACTGTCAACTGCCTCTCCATACGCCATAAAACTCACCAGGCAATGCCGATGTTATGGATTTTTACCCCACCTCTTGCTCTGACCGTTTTGTTTTTTAAATATGTATGGCAGTTGTTCATGCAGACTAAGGGACACACATACACGCACACACGCACATACGCACACAGATGCACACACACACACACACACACACAGGCAGCATGAATACACTTCCAGACAGTCTTCTGCTACGCTGTCTGTGCTGTACCCGTGCACGTGTTTATATCAGTAGGTGTGTTTGAAGGAGGGAGAGGTCAGGGAAATGAGTTGGTTTTTGTTTGTAGAATGTTGTGTGTTAGGGCATGTATACACAAGTGTAAGGCTGTTAGTGGTGGCTGGGTGGGGTGAGGGAGGGAGGTTTTTAAAAGGTGTGTTGGGTAAGGGATGGAAGTTGTGTAAAGACGTTTATTGGGTGAGGGAGGTTTTGTCATGTTGTGTGAGGGAGGGAGGGAGGTTGTGTAAAGGCGTGTGTTGGATTGGAGAGGCAAGTTCATGTGAAGGTATGTTCTCAGTGAGGGAGGTTGATGAAGGTGTGTGTTAAGTGAGAGAGGTTGATGAAGGTGTGTGTTAAGTGAGAGATGTTGATGAAGGTGTGTGTTGGGTGAGAGAGGTTGATGAAGGTGTGTGTTGGGTGAGAGAGGTTGATGAAGGTGTGTGTTAAGTGAGAGATGTTGATGAAGGTGTGTGTTGGGTGAGAGAGGTTCATGAAGGTGTGTGTTGGGTGAGAGAGGTTGATGAAGGTGTGTGTTGGGTCGTGGGTAGCGTTGGGAGAGGGTGGGTGTAGGGCGTGGGAAGGGTACCCACATGGAAATAACCTATATAAACATATATGTTTAAATATAGGTTTTGATATATGTTTTTAATATATGTGACATATATAAAATTGGCCGTTTTCCTATATTATATGTACATATATACACATATATGTACATATATGGGTACATATATGTACCTATATAGGTACATATATGCACGTATATATGTGTGCATATATGTACACATATATGCACATATGTGTACATATATACGGGCTTATATGTACCTATATAGGTACATATATGCACGTATATATGTACCCATATATGCACATATGTGTACATATATGGGTACATATATACGTGCATACATGTACCTATATAGGTACATATATGCAAGTATATATGGGTGCATATATGCATGTATATATGCACCTATATGTTTACCTATATATTAGTAAAATTATTAAAATCCATAGCTACTATGCAAAATAAATAAAAGCCCAAAATGTAGAAATGTACATTTATTTATTTACTTAAGAACAATCAAATAGAACAAGAACAAAAACAAGACAAAAAACTGAATAGAAAAAAAAAACTATTTATCTTGTTGATCTTCTCAGCTCCGTGAGCTTTGAATTGATAGATGTGCCTATCTGCCCTCGGCTGGCTGCCGGCCACTTCTTCAATGTAGCATCTAGAGAAGACAAAAATAATTAGACAGTATAATAATAATATAGTGCTTCATCAGGAACCCAAAGTGCTTACAGTACAGCTGCGACTGGAGACATATTTTGGATAAAGGGCTGACCATAATAAAAAATGTGTCATGTAAACACGTCAATTGGAAGATTCTGATTGGATTCTGCTAAATCTGAAAGAAATTCTGATTGGAAACATCACCCCCCCTTTTTGGGGGGGGGGGGCATTGTTCTTTCATATGCACACGTCCGTCATGGGAACTGCATTGTTAACAGTCACACAGTCAATCATGTGCATCCAAAGCAGAGAAAATTCATGGATAGGAAAAATGTTGCCACTCCCGAGTTTTTTGTTTAGCTTAAAACACAGGTGAAGTACAACTTCTGCAGTTGTTTTAGGGAAATTAAGACCGCTCTGCGGATGTCAAAATGCTATTATTCTGAATAAGGCTTGGTGCATGTTTATGCACGTCATGATTAGATTATTTGTTTCCATGTAAACAGATTCAGATATTCTAATCCCTCAAATTTTTTATCTGATGTAAGAAACTTTGCACATGTAAACATATCTAGTTGTCAATGGGCTGCACTTTTATAGCATTTTCCTGCACCCCCAAAATACATTACAATGTCCTCCCATTGACCCATTCACACACACATTCCACCCGCGAGCTGCCATGCTAGGTTTACTCGAAGTGCAATAAGATCAAGCAATAAAATCAAGCAAATCAATAACCGGTATAGACAAAATAAGGCACAAACACAGGACAGAGGGGATTAAGGTGAAGGAGGGGTGAATATGATTATTTAAGAACACTTCAGACGACAACAATATGCCATGAGGTTATTTGCAACACTATATGTTCTACAAAATAGAGGACTACACACCTTACAGCGCAATACCCCAGCAATGTGGCTTTAGAAGAGGAAAGGTAGGATCAAGAAGTCAGAAAGCGATGAATTAGTAGCAGATACAGTAACAATAATTGGTGCCCTACTTTATGCAGTCTCCATTGATGCCTAATAAATTTTGTTACAAGTAGGCTATGGTTAAAGTGGTGAACTTATAAAGTCTTAAAAGTTTGGTTTTCCCTTCTCAATGCATTATGCATTTACTCACCAATAATGGCTGCCTTTTTAATTTGGTCAAGTGCGACCAGCTGGTCCCCATCCCCTCTGGTTGGCTTCCCACCTTAAAGTAATATTTCAAAATTATTATGAAAGGGGTGTAAAATGAAGGTGGAGAAAGCAAGAGTTTTTTTTATATACACATCATGTTTTCTTGAGGTGCAAGGAAATACAAAAATGCCAAGTAAAAAAGCGATGGTATGCCCGCACACACATAATTTATTCCACAGAATATGACTGTTTTTTTTTTTCAAGGACAGAAGAGATTAGGAACATGTTGTTTTGTACCATTCAGGTTGCTTTTCAGCAAAGTCTCCAAATCAAAGGTGCCCAGCAGGAGATTCCGCACCATGGCAGTAGCAGAGGGGGCAAGGCGGGCTGCTTTCCACGCTTCTGCCTGGCAAAACACCCCAGAGCCCTTTATAACTTCCATCTGAAAAATAATTTCACATCACAATATACATTTATTGGCAATTTTTAGAAACTTTTTCATGTTTCATATTGATTCTTATGCTTAGCTTCCCAATAGTTAATAGGTTTTTATGTATAAATGCAGATTAATGATATGTATAAATGCAGATGAATGATAAAGAAATGAAACAAATTAATCACTGCCCAAAACGTTATTAAAGGAGAGAAGGAGGAGGACAGGGTGGGGGGAAAGGAGGAGGTTGGATGGAGAGTAGGGAAGGAGAAAAGACAGTGGGTGGAGAGGAGTGAAGGGGGGCAGGAGGAGAGGATGATTGTCACTTATAACACTAATTGGCTCCTACAAAGCACACAGTTTATACCCATCCTTACTACATAATATGTTATTCACCTGTGTTTTCGCTGAGGTCTCAGCTGTTGCTGCAGTCTTGTTAGAGAAGAAAAACATTGTTAAACTCTTCAACAATTTTATAAATATGGGGCAAGTAAATTACATATTACCACTAACTATCCCAACATAAAAATCCCTATAGCTCAGTTGGAGCCTTAAGTAAAATCTGAGGTATAAAAGGGTTACACACACCTGTGGTGTCTCTCGAAAGCGCTCAGTCACCATGGGACTCTCTTTAAAGGGCTCGGTGTCCTCTGGGCTCTGTCTCCTCTCTGGAGTCTTAGAGAAGAAAGAAACATAGTCAAACTCAACAATTTCTATTCATCCAAGCAAGCCACTATAGATTCTTATTTACAGGGGGGGCTTGAAAAACATTAAACATGCCAATAAATTAAAGTTACATGCAAAAGTAATCAGCCAAACATAATAAAAATCCATATAGCTCTGTTTGAGTAACAAGTAAAATAAATAAATAAATAAAAATGCAAGGGGGTTACTCACCGGTTGCATTTCTCCAAAAGTCGAGAAGGAGGAATCTAGATCCTCCACAGGAGTCCTTCCAGTCTTCTTCATAGAAGAAAAATATAGTTATTCTCTTAAATAAATTAAAGTGTAAATACATAAAAAATTAACACTATCAATCAGCCCAACATCACAAGTCTCTCCAGTTCTGCTTGAGAAACAATTTTAAAAAGCAATGAAAATCAGAGGAACTTACCTTTTGAGCAATAATGGCGATGTCACTTTTCATTTGAGGGATTTCTAGAAAGAGGTTATATAAATAAAAAACTATAATTACAATCACTAGATCAAAATAGCACCCAGCAACTCAGTGCCCTTACTCTTCGAAAGACATTTCCTGCAGGTGTGAACTCAAGCTAAAACCCTCCAAAGCCCATTGATAAGGCTCTGCATAGGAAACCTGGTTGTGAACGCAATTTTCTTTCTCCAATTTCTCCCAAATTCTAATTCCCCAGGGTTTTTTTCTGGAGCCGATTGCCTTCTTGAGCCGTTGAAGGCAGAAAAGCATCATTTATTCTCATGAACTGTATGTTCTCTAGGCCATGACTTTTGTTAACCCTCTACAAATTCCTCCAGAAAGAGACAAATAAATATAAATCTAATTTGAATCTTATCAACGGCTATATGAGCACACACACTACCTCACCAGCTAACAACATATTTTGCCAAACACGTGTTTCAGCCCATAACATTTCTAAGTTTACACTTCTCTGCCACCGCAATATCCATCTCCAGAAAAAACCTTGCTAATAAATATAAAAATTAGGAATACTTACGATTGATGATAATGTCTTTCAGACGTGCATTTTCATTTTTAAGAGAATGGACTTCATTTCTCAACTCCTGCAAATTTCTTTGCATTTGGTCAAGTTTCCTTCTCTCCCACATCTGTTCATCCAGGTGTTTTCTAAATTCAGCAGCTGTCTACGAGAAAGAGACAGAGAGAAGAACAACAGCTAATTGTTATATAACTTATTTTGTAAATGGTTGATTCTGATTGGCTGGGAGGATGTCACGAGAGGTGTAAGAGGAAGGTGGCAAGAAGTCTAGGGCAGAAGTCCCTCCACTTGGCTATATGTAACTGGTTGTCTGGCCTCCTGGTGGTTATTCCTTACTTAAAACATGAAACTTCCTCATCTTGTATGTCATGTAATGTATGTATGTAATACACCACACAATGGATGTCATCATTTAGGCTACCTTTTTCTTAGAGGGTGGTACTATGTCCTCTTCATCCCCAATACGCTCCTCCTCTTCGCTGGCCCGCTGGGAGGGAGAGAGAAAGTGAGAGGACAAAGTTGCCTACTGTGCCGGTGTCATACCTTGTTACAGCTACTGGTAATGCACTTTATTATAAAAGTCTTACTTATCTTTACTGTATTGCAATGTAACAACACACACTGGATGCAGACTGGTAGTGTACCTTGTTCTTTGAAGGCCTGTCATGACGCGCCTCATCCTCCTCCTCCTCCTTCTCCTCCTCCTCCTCGTGGTTGTATTTAGAAGGACATCTCTTTTTATTGTCAACCTTGACAGAGAGAAACAGACTGACTTTTAGCCCAACTCTTATTAACTTACGTTACACCACCTTGCACATACATCTTGTCAACAAAGCACATGAAATCATCATAGATGACACAATTACAAACCTACACACATGCCTACACATTAAGAAACAAGAGAGAGAGGGGGAGATCATTTAAGTAAAGCACCAATTGGTGCAGTCAGTTACCCTTTTCTTTGAAGCCTTCTCAGTCTGCCCCTGATCACGGTACTTTGAGTTTGGGATGTTTTGTTTGCTGTGTGACTTCTTTCTCCATCTCGATCCCACGCAGTTTAATTTGGAGAGTTTTTTCAAATTCTGGTGCAATAAAATTAAAATGTTATCATGAACTGCAAACGTTTGTCTAATCATGCTTAACGTTACCAAATCTAACATTAGTCCCAATTGGACTTCGCTTACATTAGCAAATTATGTAGCTAACATGAGCCAGAAAGCGAAGCTATTGCTAACCAGGGACCTAGCAAGATCCATTTTAGACTTCTTTAAGAGCGAGAAAAAACATTAAATGTGGTATGTAACTACATAACGTCAGATAAAGTTAGCATGTAACATACTTGCCACGTCAATAATTCTTGCTCGGTGCACCGGCCAGGGTTGGCGGCCTTTTCGCCATTCCACCAGCTTCTCGTTTTTTTCAGTCCTTTCAAGAAATGTTTTTACTGAAAAATTCCGGACACAGTCGAGAGCCAAAATACTATGGGCCCCTCTATCCTCACCCTCAGTCCATTCAAGTAGGACATAGCGGATCTCCAACGCTGATATCGCCATTTTTACGCCCAGCCGTTATCTTTCGGCGCGAAAGATAGTGTGCTGGGCCGCATGCGGATGACGTCATCAACTACGCGACGCTGTAGCGGCTGATCGGTGGCAGCAGAGTGGAGAAATGCAATTTAGACGCAATTAAAGAAAAGCAATAGATATGGATCCAGTACGTTACAAAAGGTACCTCGTTGACGACGAAGCACCCGTTCCAGAAAGAACAAAGAGAAGACGTAAACGAAAGTAAGTCTTGTAACAAAACGTACTAGAAGCTAGCTAGCTAAATTAGCCAGCTAACAAAGCTACCAGCTACAGATCATTTCCTATACCATGTAAACGCATGTGGCATAATTCCCCTTAATGTATGTTAAGTATGTTTGTATAAAGGTAAAATGTATCTTTCCATGTCCACTGTACCTTTCCATGTCCAAAGTAAATAAATAAAGAAAACTGTTCAAGTTGGAACTCTAGCCAGGAAAATATTTCACTTTGTGTGTTTTGAATCTACAGTCTTAAAGGTTTCACCTCATGAATGGAATTTACCTGCTTGGACTTAATCAATCAGTCATATCAATCCTATTATATTGAGTGATGCATGAAGTGTTTTAACATTACCACAACATTTTTGTTAGGGACATTTCTGAAGATATGGGTGATGATGAAGAAGCTGTGGCCTCTTCTTCTACAACTCAGTAAGTAGAAAACACGCACACCAAATTAAATACCAAATAAAAAAACCTACATATTTCTTGCTGAATGATTTTTATTTTTATTTTAGGTATCTCACCCAAGAGGACAATCAAGATGACCCGGTGTCTACTGCTTCTGATGACACAGTAAGTGGCTAAAAATGGCAAAAATATTAAAGTTAGGTGTTTTTTGTTTTGTTCGTGCATGTGCATGCACACTAGTTAATGTAAATCATCATAGATAATTCCACAACCCAATTCTTCCTGATGTTGCTTAAAGTGTCAGAAAAATATACATGTGGACAAAAGGGGGCATAAAATTAATTTGGAGAAGACTGTTAAAAAAAATAAACAAAGACACTTGAGCCTTCAAATGCAAGTGGTTACCAACCACATGAAATGGTACATTTGTATGAGTCTGTGCAAATTTGGGATTGCTAATCCAATGTTTTAAATTCACAGATGAACCAACCCATACCTGGCCCTAGCTCTTCACCTGGGGAGCCAGTAGAGGAACATCTAGAAGACCCCACAAGTCCAACTTTAGACCAGAAACCAACAAAAGAACAGGTGGAACTCCTGCTGCTGGCATTAAAACTCAAACATGGATTAACAAATAGAGCCTTGGAGGACATCATGCATCTTATCAACTTTATTGCTGGTCCTGGTGGGGAATTGGTTAGTGGCTCAAAGTACCTTTTCTACAAAGCATTTGATTCAGTGAAAGACATATTAGAAGTACATTATGTGTGCAAGAGTTGCAAGGTAAGCATGCAGGAAGGTCCCTTTAATGTCAAGTGCCCAGTCTGTGACCAGGACACATCAAAAGCGCATGCACAAAAAGACCAGTGTTTTTTGTACTTGCCACTAAAATACCAAATTAAAAAACTGCTTGAGGACCACCAATTAGGGAAACACCTGAAACACCGCTTTGAGAAGAAGGATGCCTCCATCAAAGATATATATGATGGACATTTATACAAAAAACGATCACCCCTTGCATCACCAGACAGCATATCACTGACTTTCAACTGTGATGGAGTGCCAGTGCACAAATCAAACACAAAAAGTTTGTGGCCAATTTTGTGTACTATTAATGAACTGCCAATACAGCTACGTGCAAAACATGTTATGCTTTGTGGCCTGTGGTTTGGTCAAAACAAACCAAATATGAACACTTACATGAAACCATTTGTCGATGAATGCATAGAGTTGTACTCTAATGGTCTTATATGGGAAAGTGAAAGTGGGGAAATTGTCACAAGTAAAGTACTGCTTACTACCATGGTGGCAGATTCAGTTGCTCGGCCACTGATTCAGAACTTTAAACAGTTTAATGGTGAGTTTGGGTGTTCTTTTTGTATGCAGAAAGGAACAAGTGTGCTAAAACGCAGGGGGCGTGTAAGGGCTTATCCCTATGAAAAAGCAGAGTTGAGGAATCCCTCCCAGACTGATGATCTGGTGGAAGAGGCTCTTGCTGGAAACCCCACTAAGGGAGTGAAAGGGCCTAGTATTTTGTCTTGTCTACCTGATTTTAATATCATTGATGGCTGTGTTCCAGATTATATGCACAGTGTGCTGCTGGGTGTAGCAAGAAGCATCACCACGCTGTGGTTTCATTCTGAAAACAACCAATCGCCATGGTATATCGGACACTCAACAGAACAGATTGATGACATTTGAACTTCTATTAAACCCCCCTGTAATGTTTCCCGTGTCCCTCGCTCAGTGAAAGAGAAAAAGTTCTGGAAGGCACACGAGTGGAACATGTGGTTGTTTTATTACAGCATACCAACATTGAAAGGGGTCTTACCTGAAAAATATCTGAAGCACTGGTTTAAGTTGGTAAAGGGGGTTTCTCTTCTACTCGGTGAGAATATATCACCACTGCACATATCAGAATCTGAGGGGTTGCTAACAGAGTTTGTTCAGGAAATGGAGACCCTTTATGGGATCAATAATGTCACTTTCAATGTACATTTGTGCCTTCATCTGCCCAATACTGTGAGGAACTGGGGTCCCCTCTGGGCACAGTCTGCATTTGTGTTTGAGTCATACAATGGGATCATTTTAGATATGATAAAGAGCAGCCAGGGAGTTTCTCTGCAGATAATGAAAACAGTTTGGCTACAGGTTGCATTTCCATCATTTTCCCAAAAAACCATGGTGGCAGCTTCTGATGATTACTTAGCTCTCTTAGAGTCTTTTTCAGTTGAGAAAAAAATGGTGCAGGAAGTAAGTCGCTGTCATGGTGTTACATCTCTGGGTAGGCCTAAAATTTGTATGATCAGAAATGATGATTTTCTGGCCTTGAACAGCATCAGCAACCTTGAAAATAGAGTCACTGTGAAGTATTTTTGCAGAGTAGTGGTTAATCTTGAAATAGTTCATTCACAAAACTACTCACGTACTTTTCGGAGAAACTCGTAGACTGTCATTCTTTCTGATCGAGAGGAAAGTATTTTCTCTGTGAAGACATTCATTGTCTGTGATCTGGGGCAGGGGGAGACATGTTATGCAGTGGGGAAGTACTACCAAAAAGTGAAACAGGACATCTGCGGTCAATTTAAGAATCCTTGTTATTACGTCCCTGTAAGGAAATGTCTGGGGCCTTTAGTTGCTATACAAGCATCTCAGATAAAAGAAAAGTGTCTGTTTGTTAAAACTGTGAACAGAAATGTTGACATTGTCTTCAAATTCATTAACCACAGTGAAATGCTCAGATAGATGTGGGATGATGATGATTACCTGAATGTATATTCTATGTACTTTTCTTTTGTTAGTTTTTTTGCTACATTCAGACTGTAATGACCTTTCAGCCATATTCTGGAAAATGCATTAAGACAATACAGAAAACATTGCATTTGGTGGATGTAACGGTGAATGTGTGGATGTGTATGAGCTGTAATGTGAATCTGGAAGTGACTTGAAATTGGAAAAAAGGCTTGATTGACAAAAATAAAAAAAACACAAACCATTTTGTTATACATTTCCTTCTTTTCCACTATTGACCTTGTAAATGTTTCAGGAAAACGTGTAGACATCATAGCTTTCCATCTCCTCTCACTTAAGTGCCATAGTTAAATTCCATAACATGCCAATTAGATGTGATACCCATTTCACGTGTTCGCACATACATAAGTTCTTGCATAATTTTTTTTAGTTATTTCTTAGTTATTGCCTTGATAATAGAAAATATGAGCTAGGCATCATGTATGACAGTTTCCAAAGTGAGATATGAGCTACAAAATGACCAGATCTTGCCATGAGCTAGGAGACGTATCTTGTATGTACATATAGGGCTTATATGTGGATATAAAGAAGCAATACAGGAGACCTATATGGCCTGTATATGCACATATATGCACCTCAATTTTGCCTATATGTGGCATATACACGCATATATGCAGCATATATATTATCATATATGTGCATATATGCAGCATATATGCAGCATATATGTGCATATAGACTGCATATAGGTTACATATATGCGCATATATCCTCATATAGGTTCTTTCCATGTGGGTAGGGTTTAAGGAATAGAACAAGATGAGATTGGAGTGAAAGCAGGTTAATTGGCACTTCTCAATATAAAGTTCTCTACAGCGAAAGGACCACAGAACCTAGTGATTGAGATTGAGTCTGGCTTTGAATTCCAAGCAGCAGTACATTTGGATTGGTCCTCTTGCTCCCATTGATTTTCCTTTGCTGGCTGTTGTAAAGAGAAAGCAAAGAGGAAACGAAGGGTATAGAACAGGGAGAAAAAACTGATTATGCCTGGTCATAAATTCCTCTTTTATGGCCCGTCCATGGTCCGAGACGAACACACAAACACACACACACACACACACACACACACACACACACACACACACACACACACACACACACAACAGGCCACTACTACAATTACAGAATTCAATAGGTCACAGCAAGGGAGGGAAAAGGAAGGAGGGAAGAGTGAAAGATAGTTGAATGTGGATGAGTGGGAGTAATGAAAAAAGAGAGCAGGATGGAGGGAGCAATACGATAAAAGAGGGCAAGAGGGTCATCCCTGGAACACGACTACAGTAAAAGGAGCACCAAGCAGTTGAAACGATGAAGTGTACTCCCTACCCCTGTGTCGGCAAAACCTGAGCAGTGGCGTAACTATCAGGTGTGCAGGAGGTGTGGTTACATCAGGGCCCGTGGTGGGGGGGTGGTGGGTGGGTTGTGTATTTTTATTTCATGTCCGGTGTTTCTACGCCGTTATCACAGCTGGTGGGTTTATCTACGTCAGGATGGGTACCGCTTTCATGGGTACCGCTTCTTAATTGACTGTAGGGACAGCTTGAAACCTGACCCGGCGTCACGATATGCCAGTGAATGAAATGCCAGTGAGGCACTGGGGCTGGAGAAATTGAACCACTTTCAAATATACATACATAGGTAGAGATGAATGGACTGACGATCCATAACTAAGTATCCATTTAATAGGTGATTTTCCTTCAAGTATTTTAAAATCACCATGAAGAAAATATTGAGATTTTACAACCCTGTTTCCAAAAAAAATGGCAAATCATTTAAACCCTTAATTCAATAGAAAATAGTACAAAGACAACATATCAAATGTTGAAACTGAGACATTTTATTGTATCTTTTATTGTATCTGAAGACATGCTCATGTATCTTTTATTGTATCTAAAGTGGAAAACTGTCCTGTGATCTGATGCATTTGGGGGTGGTATGGGGGTGCATTAGTGCACATGGCATGGGTGAATGGCACTTCTGTGAAGGCACCATTAATGCTGAACAATATATACTGGTTTTGGAGCAACATATGCTGCCATCCAGACAACATCTTTTTCAAGGAAGGCCTTGCTTATTTTAGCAGGACAATGCCAAACCACATTCTGCATGTTTTACAACAGCATGGCTCCATAGTAAAAGAGTCTGGGTGCTAAACTGGCCAGCCTGCAGCCCAGACCTGTCACCCATTGAAAAATTTGGCGCATTATGAAATGACCAATACAGCAAAGAAGACCACGAACCGTTGAGCAACTGCAATCCTATATCCAGCAAGAATGGGACAACACTCCACTTTCAAAACTACAGCAATTGATCTCAGTTCCCCATTTTTATACAATGTCTAACAAGTTGTTTGTGTTTGCAATTGTGCTTCAACCCTATATATAATTTTCCCAAAAAAACGATTACCAAATGTTCCCACTCGGATTTTGGGCCAGCTCTACACAGTTACTGTTCAATGGTGGGCTAGTTTAGGTGCAGAGTGCAAAGAACCTTGTCCTAACCCTGGACAACACCCTGTCGTTCTCCACAAACATCAAAGCGGTGACTCATGCTCTACAACATTTGTAGAGAACAACCTCACCTCACACAGGAAGTGGTGCTGATCCAAATCCAGGAACTTGTCATCTCATGTCAAGACTACTGCTACTCACTGTTGGCTGTGCTCACTGCATGTGCCATCAAACCGTTGCAAATTATCCAGAACGCTACAGCCCCGCATCATGTTCCACAATCCAAGTTCTCCCATGTCACAACACTCTACCCTTGAAGCTTGCGTCCACTACAAATCTGTGATGCTTGCCTACTGAGCAAGAGGGGAAACTGCCACTTATAACATCATGCTACAGTGAGACTCTACATCTCTATCCAAGCTATTTGTTTATACACCTCTGGTATATATGATCTCCCACGCCGAGCTCGGCCCAGTTAAAGATCTAATATGTCCTGGCACCCCACTGGTGGAAGTCTGGTGGAACACAGAACTTCTGAAACCCTACCATTTGAAAAAGTTTATAAAATAATTGCTATAGCTGACCATTTCAAACAAATACATAGTCTCACTGGTATCACAGTGTTTCATCAGTGAGAAGTTCCAGTAGGACAATATTCACAAAGTCGCTTGTAAAACCCCAACTGTGTGAACTACATTGCTTGCAAATGTAGTAGAAGCCATTAGACTAGAGGACAACATTCAGTGCGTGGGTCAGATCGCCCACACATTTCATAGGGCGGGTTTATTATCTGCGTTTAATTAACTAAATAAATTATGGAGCAGTGGAAAATTCTCCTCACATTCTGGTATTGCCTTTAAGCGAGACGTAAATCAGCCCGGACAAGATTTCTCCCTACTCCCTCCCCTTTGACAGAATCAATACTGTAAACAGGTTCCTCTGCTTGCAGACACTCTGAAATATTGCTGGGCCCCAATAACATCTGGACTTCCTATGATCATGACAGTTCAGGAACGGGATCTCTACCATCTCTGGCTCTGTGGACCTTTCATTTCATTAGGTGTAGGAGCCTGTGCATCCCACAAGAAATACACCTGGCTTTTGGCTGAACAGCTTTTGCTAGTGTGTAACATTTTTCTAATTTTACAGTAGTTCCCAATGTGTTTTTTCCCCATACCTGTCCAGTCGCATCTCTGTCAGACGAGTTCAGTGGTTCCCTCCCCATAATGAAGGCTTCACCTAGAAGTTACTTTGATAACAAGGGCTTACGCCACTCCAGGCCTCCATCAGGGGTTTTAACATGATATTCAAACTTTCTGCCAATCTGTCCAGTTTAACAGGATATTCAAACTTTCTACCAGTCTGTCCAATCGCCTCACCGGTTCCACCGGTTCCACCAGTACCATACAATTTCATGTGATGTTCTCCACTCTACATGGTTAGGTTATGTATGACGCAGCCAGAAAGTAATGAACATAGAAATGTCCAGTGACAGGATATAACTGGCAGCAGAGCCCTTTCTGGACCAGTGGGACCACAGTACCTCCTTGGCAACCTTGCTATGGTGCTTTTCATATACTACATTGCTGTTGTATGGTTTACATGAGGTTTTCAGGGAAAATGCAGTCGCATAAGGACAGACATGGTCTCAGTGGCAACACTATCATTTCATTTGATTGAAACCAGCCTTATGACTTGGATGGGGTACGGCAGTTGAGCTGAGCTCACAAGTAAGTTATATTGTTCAGTGGCTACAATAGGGGCAAGACTGTAAAATACAACATATGATTACAATACAGGTAAGGTAAGACAGTTTGCCATGATAATGATAGTACCAGCCTCTTTTCCCCTCTATCCAGACCTGTCAGACATTTGTGTGGATGTAAAACATTATGTGCACTAAAAAAAAAAAAAAAATTAGACTTGCTGTGTTACAATAATTAAAAATGTATTAGCATCAAGAGTTCCAAATATTCAACACATAATTGTGAAAATTGGACCAAAAATATTTTTTTAAGTAGTAACAGTTCTTCTATTTTCTGCAGACTGCCCTGTGCCAACTATTTGTCTGTGCTCAATAAAAACGAACATGAAACTATAGGAGTCAGGATGTAGAGAGGAGCAGAAGGAGAGAGGGACTGTGATTGGTCGCCTCGTCCATTGGTATGCCCTGGTGTGTGTGTTGCATCGTTGCGGCTTTCTCCATTCTTGTCACTTGCCTGAATGCGCAGTGCATTTACATAGAAATTGGCTCGGCCGCTTTTCAGTCTTTCTGTTTAGCAGTGTTATCAGAGGCGTGACCAAATGGGTTAGTGGGCTGTCTGAACAGATGGCCCCGTAGTTGGCTTATATCTAGTAACTCAGTGTTGCAACACCGCCGACACATTGAGCCACGTACGGCGCTCCTGAACGCCACTCTGATCCATTGGCAATGTAGTGGGGCAATTGGGGGGCTGTTCGTTTAAAACTGACACTCCACTATTCAAGAACACCTTTTGGAAGTCACTCTGGTGTGTCTTTGGTATTACAATTTATATAACTGTCATGAGGAAAATGTAGAATCTATACCAGGGTTCAGGTTTTTTAGAAGGCTGAGGTTGGTTATTCTTTTTATTTTTACTGGGGTTTTGTTCTAAATTGTTACCAAGTTAATTGAAATTATAGGAGGCAGGTGGATTAAGGGCTAAAACAATTCCAAAGGTTAACTAAATACAACTAGCAATTTAAGGGAAAGAGAAGGGCAAAAATGTTCAGGGTGTTGAAGCGGCCACTACCATAATTAAATGTATACCACCAAGTGACTCTGAAGCATAAAAGCAAGCTTTAAGATGAACGTTATCCATCTTTTTCATGGATCATGATCCTGTTTCTCTGGGACATTTTCTTTTTGTCATGTGATAAAGTAATGTGATAAAAAAGAAACTGACATGAATGAGCATTTTGAACGAGAGCCATGCAAAAGAAAAACAATATCACATATGAACCAATTAAACATCTACTGTTGAGGTTTGAGTCAAACGTTCATCATGCCTGACAATTAATTATTCAATTAATTAGAACACCAGTGTGTATTATTTTAATCAATATTTTTATTCTTGCACCAAGTCATTCCAATACAGTTGTGCAATTAGCTCTTTTTTTAAATGTAGTCAAACATTTGCAGACTAAATCGGACTTTACACACCCGCTATCACAGTTAAAATAATAGAAAATAGATTATGGAATCATGAAATAAATGCAGATGTGAATCACTTTTTAATATACATTTTCCTATATTACATATAAGGCAAATCACCAACAAAAAGATCTGAATATTTATTCTGTTTGTGATAATTTTTTTTTGGATGACATGACAAACACAGTGCTACTGTCATACTAAGTGAAATAATATGTAAGACTGTAGTTAATGACTAGAATATAGAAACCTATCATTAAAACTCCCAGAAGTGGAGTCGAGAAAACGTCACAACATCATTCGTTTGGTTAGTGTTTCCAGTAGAGACTTTTTTACTTTGATCCAGTGATCTAAACCACACGGGTATGACATTGCAAAGCCCTTGCTGAATGCAGTGTTTAATCAGAGTAAAAAGATATGAAATGCACAGTGTTGGAGAATCAAGTTCCTCTGAACCTTTGAGAGTAGACTCAAACAAGCCAGATTCTCTACCCCAGTCATTGCAGCCTGCCTGTCCTCACGTGATGGAAGCCTGAGTGAAAAACGTTTGGTAACCACAGGGCTAGCTGCAGCAAACACATACAGGAATTTAGCTGCTACGCCCTAGGTCAGCACCCAAATTAGGAACTCTGGTTTCATGTTAAGTAAAACACCCATAGTCTACCTAGCTGTGTACCATTATAGTGTAATGGGATTATGTCTTTGGAGGTAGATGCTAAGAGGGTCTGGCTCATAAAACTGATGCGGTTATGTGGATTACGTCACCAACGCAATTTAAGTGATGTACATTTTTTGCTATGGGGGGAGTCTGGATACTACTTGATATGTAAAATGATTGTCTTTTGAACTGTGACTTCATTGCTTTAGTGTAATAAACTGAATTTCTTTGACGACCCATTTCTCGGAATATTGACTTAATCCACTTCCATGTAGCATAATAGACTTTGGGAAGTGTATGAGCACAGTATGTCTGCTATCCGCCTTGACAGGGATGCCCCCGGATTGCTGCAATAATAAATAATTGAATTCAGAACATGGACATTGCCCAGGATCAACCGTCTATTCCAGTAGTCGTAACTGCTGGTTGTCCCGGGCTACATTTCATTATATTGTTCTAATTGTTACATCAAGAGTAGCTATCCCGTACCAGACCAAATAAAATAGGACCGACATATTCATTGGTGCACCTTTCGGAGTCAGAGTTGCTGAGGTGGATTATTGGTTTTGAATTGTTCTAGTCACAAACCCTGACCCTTTGTCACCAAGTTCTACACCATCTCTGCACCATTTCGAAAGGTGGTGAGTGACGTGTGTTAGTTCCCCTGCATGTCCCCCCAATGCTGCCTAGCTGCATGTCCACGGTCCTAAAGCCAGCGCACTGATTCCGGCAAACTGCATTCCTCTTATAATTAGGATTGGAATTATTTAAATTGTCGTTTTAATGTGTTGGTGTTAGGCTAGGGTCATACCCAATATACGCCCCCGGTGGCGGACGAAAAAAGGGAAATCAGCCAACATGTCACAATGATGCAGTGTTGTCCTAGAGGTAATAGCTCAAGTTAATGGGCTTACACTGCAGTTTGGGTTTGTGTGTTCTCTACCCTTATCACAGGGCGGAGCAGCAATACTGCCAATAGCCCACTCTTGTGTGTGTGTGTGTGTGTGTGTTGGTCTGGCCTTCAGGACTGGGTTATGATTGCTTTTCTAAGGGCTTCCTTGGCAGCCATAGAGAGGTCCAAGGAGATGCATTTATCACCACCCCACCACCACAACGGCCTTTTCCATTCTATCAAAATGTGTGAGTGCGCGTGTGTGCGTGCACGTGTGTGCGTGCATGCGTGCGTGTGTGTCCATGAGTTCAGGCAACAACAAAAAAAGGTGTGAGGAAGAAATCTTTATGTTGGTATATTTGGGTGTGAAACAAAACATTTAATCCATAACACATATTTCTCAATAGGCTGCAATGTGTCTCTTGACTTCAATGAGAGAAGAGGTCAAACTTCCTGTAAGCAGAATCAGCAATCTTCTTGATTATCTCTGATGGCTGTCGCTACCCCCACCCCAAACCCTAAAGACACACACACACACAGACAGACATTTCATACTGGTCCTGAAATGCATTAACTAATCAGTCAGGGTTGAAAAGGTTTTCTCTATTAATCACTTGATGCTAAAGGGGAACAGCAAAGATGTAAACTGAAGGACAAAGGCTGATCAGAGATTATTTGGTTGATTGATTGCAGTTTGGCTCCATGCATCTTTACATCATGTCGATGTGGGAGAGAACAAAACGGAGAGAAGGACGGACTCAATATGTGCCAAGAGATTTGAGGGAGAGAGTAAGGCGAGGCAAAACAAAGGGGGAGATAGAAAGAGGGAGGCATAGTTTGAGAAAAGAAAGAGGGAGCAAGAGAGCTGGTAACAGTCTGAGAAGCCGCCGGTTCTTCCGTCCCCCGGACAGCCAGCGGCGCGACAGAACATACGCATGATAGAATGACATGCATGACGAGGCAGTAGCCACCAGCCTTCTGTCACACTGTCCCATTCTGCCTGTATCTGTCACCCTGCTGCCCCTGAAGCACGAGGGGGGAAATGCCACACCAGCTCGCATTCTCTCCTTCTCTGCCGGTCTTCACCCCCACCCTGTCCCTTCCATCTGCCCTCCCACACATCCACCTCCCAGGTGGGGCATCTCAGCCCACTCTGCTACCACCCTGCCCCAGTTGGAAGCCCCGGTATAGTTCCTTGCTCATGGGCGACCCCTTTTGGTCAGCATGTGTCAATCCTGTAGTCAAGTCAGTGTGACCCCTTGTGTGTATGTTTCAATTGGGCAACACTTTGGCCTTTTTACAATCCCAGAGCGGAAAACTCGGCTCCTGTCTTTAACATGTAGGCCCATTTGGAAATTCCCTTTAACTGTCAGCTGCCCGTGTGCGTGCATTGGTATGCCTTGTTGTTCGATCACAAGTCTGGATGTTTATTAAATTCGTATGTCCGTGTTATATACTTTACTGCTGACTCTGTGGTGGTTAATCAGAGACAGAATGCCCATCGGGCAGAGTTAAGCTGTCAACCCAACTACATGTACGCTGGTCTGTATATGGTTTGGACGTTTATATTGCCAACAGTTCATTTGCAGTAAGACTGGTATTTTTACCTGATCAAGTGGCCAACATGTGATTATTGTTAATATTATTGGGGATCCTGTACGATGCGCCAAGAGTTTGAAAACATAAACTAAAAAGACAGAATGCAATATTTACTCTGTAAACACAAAATACTGCGTTGCTAGTACATTTATATATCATTTATTTAGTACATTTACATATAATTTATTTAGTACATTCATATGCCAATTTATTTAACATATATTCATTCTGTATTTTCATTCATTAACTCTCTTGGTGTTTTCATTAGCAGGATGTCCAGTCACTGTGTGTTGGATGGTCTACCTGCAGCCCCTGGGCCTGCTGTGGGTTTATCATTAGATAAATCTCCCTCTCTGTCGCTGTGATGTCTGTTGGTTTCCCCTCCATTTAGAACCGCTAAGTCTTTATCTTTCCACACACATCTCTTCTCTGTTCCGCAGGCGCTCTGTTCTCTCACAATAAAGCTGTTTATAATTTTCATCGCCTAACATAAACATAGGCTCTAGATGCTGGCTTTCCTTGAGCACTTGGCAGCGTATGCAAGCCCCTTTAAATGAAGGGAACCTCCTTTATCTACGAAAACTGAGGCTGTACCCCCTCAGCTAACTGGGTGTTATCTACACAAGACAACAGATGAAACAAGAATAAACATATTGAGAATAACAGACACACACTTGGTTAAGGAAAGCAGTGTGTTCCCACCAACACACACACACAGACACACACATACACACTCACTACTGTATTTGTATCCTAGCACAAACACACAGCTTGTAGATGTTTGGTTTACTCACTAGGATTCACAAGCAACTTAAAGAAAATCTTTATCAGCAGAAACCGGCTGGAGAGTAGTTACAGTGAAGTGATTTGTTTAAGCCAATCTGATCAATCTCAAGTGTGAGCGTGTGTAGAGAGACAGAGTGTCTACATCTCTGCGTGCACATGCTTGGGTAAATCTGTCAGAATCAAACCCAGCACTTAGTTCAAAGCTCTTTGAAATAAACAGAAATCAGGAATAACTAAGAAAACAAGGAAAAAACTATGTCATTCAATATACTGTAATCAAACAGTTATATTGCTATACTATGACACTGTGGCTAAAGGGACAGTATACTATCTTCAATGATTCAATGTAACGTAGATAGGAACTGTGCATGTTTATTTTGGGGGCATTTTTTGTTTTAAAGCACAGTGTTAAAAATTGGACTGCTTCTTTTAAAAGAGAGCGCTCAAGACAAGGTTTCATGTGTCACGTTTGAGATGTTTTAAACACATGTATTGCCTGTATGTCACTGGTCTACAGTAAATACGACACAATATGTCTGATTAACTTCATTTTCTGTGCACTTCTCAGCATAACTTCCACGAATCCATGCCTTTTACTGTGTATTTTGCTATTCAAAGTGACCCAGGATAGTTATAATGCTTCATGACATTGTCATAATGTGTGTTTATCTAGTCAAGGTAATGTTACACAGAATGATAATATCAGCTTAAGGACTTTCTATACCATAACCACGAATCTACACTAAAATCAAATGCCGTTATGTTAAAAGTATGATTTGTACATTTGTGTTAGAGTTGAGAGCATAGAAAGATGATCTGATCAAGATAGTCACAGAAGAACCATATTTTGTTGTACTTTGAAAATAGCTCAGTTATTTATGAATTTTTTACAACTGACTGTTGGTTCACTAAGTGTGAAAAGTAGTATTTTTCAACGTGTTTGAAAGAGAACAAAATGACATTACAAACAACAAAACATTGTTGAATTAATGAATGCACACAAAACCCACAGAAACCCACTCAAAAACAACTACAGCATACTGCTTCAGAGAGATGCTTTTAGCCCCCACGGCTTCATTGCATGAATCAGGTTTTAAAGACATCGGCTCCCTAGATACAGATCCCCACACACATTGGATTTTAGGCCCTTTAGAGCACGTTGATCAATGTCCTATGGGATCGAATTGTCTTCAGCGTCTTTATTAGTTACTTAAAAAAATATACATGTACAGAATGTGCTCAAATTAAGCTTTGCTACACACTTTTTGAGGTGAGTACAATTGTCTTTAGCCAGACGCGTAGTAAAACATGCCATTGCAATAACGATAATTCCAGTGCTTCCCATTTTTAAAACTGTACAAATATGACTCATTTGATGTATGCACAGTGCAGAGAAACCACAGAGGGATGGAGATGTGGGAGCAGACAGACATGCGTGTGAAACAGCAAAGGGAATGACAATGTTCACCACACTTTTCACCCTTTCGCCGGCCATGGATGATGTACGTAGAAAAGCACCTCCTGGATGCCCCTGCGTCTCCTCCTCTGCAGCGCCTCCTCTCGTCCTGACGTGCAGTGGTCCAGCTTCTGGGTACACTGTTGTGGTCCTTCTGGAATTCCTCAGTCTTTGTGAGGAGGCAGAGTGATTTGTGAGTGACCAATTCTGTGACTAGGTCACGACAACAAAGAGTGATTATCATTTGCTGTGTTCATTTTTGACTATTGTCACGCAGCTGCACGTCACTAGATTGGAACAGGACTTGTCATCACTCCCAGGAGGTTACTCTCCAAGTTGGGCTCTTGCAGTATCACTCAAGCAGAGATAAATATGAATGAAGTATTCACTGCCACATGCATCACTGCGGACAGATATTATTGACTCCCAGCTTTCTGACAGTGCCCGGAGGTCCAACAGAGAGCGGTGCAAAATTGTCTGATCACTGGCTGGGGTGGACAGTTCGGTGTCAGGCACGGCTGGCTTGTCAAGTTGTAACGAGTCCTTATGGTGGGTCTGCCGCCTGCAAGCACAACTGTGGCTGTTGGCTGGTGAATGTGGTCACCTTCAGTGCATGGGTGCCGGGGGAAAACTTCCTGGTTGAGCAACCAGTGTTATGAGAAGCAGACTGGCTTGACGAGAGGTGCATCGGAGGTATCGTTTTCATTTTCGACTCTCCTGCAACTGCTCTGGAGCTGATGGGATTAGGCCATGATTGCGAATTTTACATTAAGAAAAGTGAAAGGGGAAAGTCTATGCCAGGGTTCTGGAGAAGAGAATACGGCCGATAGTAGAACCTCGGATTCAGGAGGAACAGTGTGGTTTTCGTCCAGGCCGTGGAACACTGGACCATCTCTATACCCTCTACAGGGTGATGGAGGGTTCATGGGAGTTTGCCCAACCAATCCACATGTGTTTTGTGGATTTGGAGAAGGCATTCGACTGTGTCCCTCGCGGCATCCTGTGGAGGGTGCTTCGGGAATATGGGGTCCTGGGTCCCTTGCTAAGGGCTGTCAGGTCCCTGTACGACTGAAGCAGGAGCTTGGTCCGCATTGCCGGCAGTAAGTCAGACTTGTTCCCTGTGCATGTTGGACTCCGGCAGGGCTGCCCTTTGTCACCGGTTCTGTTTGTAATTTTTATGGACAGAATTTCTAGGCGCAGCCAGGGGCCGGAGGGTGTCAGGTTTGGGGACCACACGATTTCGTCTCTGCTCTTTGCAGATGATGTTGTCGTGTTGGCCCCTTCAAGCCAGGACCTTCAGCATGCACTTGGACGGTTTGCAGCCGAGTGTGAAGCGGGGGGGATGAAAATCAGTACCTCCAAATCCGAGGCCATGGTCCTTAGTCGGAAAAGGGTGGCTTGCCCACTTCAGGTTGGTGGAGAGTGCCTGCCTCAAGTGGAGGAGTTTAAGTATCTAGGGGTCCTGTTCACGAGTGAGGGAAGGAAGGAACGGGAGATTGACAGACGGATCGGTGCAGCTTCTGCAGTAATGCGGTTGATGTATCGGTCTGTCGTGGTGAAGAAAGAATTGAGCCGCAAGGCGAAGCTCTCGATTTACCGGTCAATCTACGTTCCTACTCTCACCTATGGTCATGAGCTTTGGGTCATGACCGAAAGGACAAGATCCCGGATACAGGCGGCCGAAATGAGCTTTCTCCGCAGGGTGGCTGGGCGATCCCTTAGAGATAGGGTGAGAAGCTCGGTCACCCGGGAGGAGCTCAGAGTAGAGCCGCTGCTCCTCCACATCGAGAGGGGTCAGCTGAGGTGGCTTGGGCATCTGTTTCGGATGCCTCCGGAACGCCTTCCTGGGAAGGTGTTCCGGTCCCGTCCCACCGGGAGGAGACCCCGGGGAAGACCTAGGACACGCTGGAGGGACTATGTCTCCCGGCTGGCCTGGGAACGCCTCGGTGTCCCCCCGGAAGAGCTGGAGGAAGTGTCTGGGGAGAGGGAAGTCTGGGCATCCCTGCTTAGACTGCTGCCCCCGCGACCCGGCCCCGGATAAGCGGAAGAAGATGGTATGGTATGGAAAGGGGAGAACTACAGGGCAATACAAAGCTTTAAGTGGCATTTATGTACAGTATGTTTATTTTGGAAGGAGACCCAGACTGGACTCATTTGGTGTGTTTTGTGAAGCTTTACCTGATGAGTTTTGATCTCTCCTGGACAAGGTAGCTTTTGTCTGGACAAGGTAGCTTTTGTCTAAAGGTTCGCCACATTCCAAATGCTATTTCATCAGAGGATACATCATGAAGAGAGAGCAAGTGAGAAAGCAAGTTCAGAAGACTAAAAACCCTGCAAGCTTCTTTACATCTCTAGATGACACCTTGCTCTTTACTAGTTACTCTGATCCCCTCAAAGAATTATATTAAAATGTAGCCTTTCATCTTTTTTAAACCATATTTGTACACTTACTCATGCATTTGATCTTTTATGTTTTACAGAGTACTTCACAACTGCCTAGATGATACTAAATGTTAGGAACATAACACTATTTACCAGATCCTATGTGTCCTAAATCAGGAGAGGTATAACATTTATTCATTTATTATTTATTAATTCTTCCAGTTACTACATGGATGCAGTGAAATCTATTAAAATTTTATATTTTTCAGAAAGCACAGCGGAATCTCAGCAGGGTGGAATTAATTTTATACCTTAGTACATTGCCTATAGTTATATAAGATACATGTAGCTTCCAACAGTAACGTTTATGTAATATTTGAATGGAGATATAGACCTATGAGAATTAACCCTATAGAGAGAATAGGGGAACTCACACATGGAAGGCAGATCAAAGGGCCCATCAATCAAAGCCACCACCCACGCATCTCATAACACACCAGTGGGAGGATCTGGGATGTTATGTTTAATACCGAATGGGAGCTTTCAAAACCAGATAAACTAATTGCAGAATGTATTCATGATCATTAATGAAGAAGGCAACAGTAAACATGTCGTCCCGAGGCTCGTCTCGTGAACGGGTCAAAAGCTTAGCACGAAAGCATGTAGGGCGCTGTATGGCGATGTGACCCAAGGAGGTTCAAGGAGACCCGGTTTATTTCATGAACAGGTCCAACACCTAGCTCTTTCAAGTAACTGCCGCTTCCATTTTTGTGGCAGAGCTATGACGAATTGGTCATATCAGTTTTTATTAATTGCTTTTGTGAAAACCTTTGAATAGTGGCCAACTCTGTATGGCTGCAGTTAAAAAAGGATTCTTTAAACAAGGTTCCATTGTCAATCATCCCAGAAATGGAGGGTTTTAATCTGTGGCAAACACAGGATGTGCCCATCTTAATAGCCTGCTGGAAAACCGCTTTGGAATCGTAGCAGCTTTAAGAGCGGTTTAATGCCATGATTATTTGTCGTTCTGGATACATTTTTACTCAGTTATGAATGCACAATGAACATTCTGCCATAATGTTTTGTCAGAGTTATTATTTTTGTATTCTCCTGGAAAAAGTAATGTCATGGATAGATGCTTTATGTAAACTTCAATACATCAACATGCAAGTAGGTTTTTAACCCTAGACTCACAAAGTGTGAGACAGTGACTCCATTCTGTACGTGTTGTGTTTGAGATATCACTCTCTGAACATCTTGTCTCTGTAAATGGATGGGCATCTCTGCAAGCCGCAAACGTTCAGCTGCCATTGAGATAGCGTTTGGAGAATATGAATCTTGGTAATTTGAGCATGCCAGTGTGGAAATCGCTCTTCGCATCACCACAGGGCCCTCCAGTGTGTAGAGAAGATGGCCCAGCGCATCACTGGGACATGGTTTCCAATCAGCCATGACATCTACACCAATCAAAGCATGCTGCATTAAATAAAGACCTATTCACACAGGCCATGCACTGGTAGCTCTTTAACCGTCATCAAAATGCCGGCTGTAAAGGACGCCTTTTAGGTTGTTGTCACCCAAATATCGGGTCCATATAGAATCCTACAGTACAAGAATTTTGGTCACATTTGCTACGAAAGATTTTGTGGAGCGGTTTGTTTTTGTGCTCCTGAATAATATAACATAGGATAACATTCATTAAAAATGTGTGGAGCCTCGCACCCATGTCCATTCATACTGAAGGCCTCAGTGTGTGTCCCTCAATGTCATTTCATATCAGATGCAGGCAACATTCAAATGTTTACATGTCTGTGAATTGCATACTGTGGCTCATACTGAACTCAAGGTTGACAGTTCTGAGCACACAGGACATAATGTTTGAAACCATTGTATCAATATTTGATTGTTCTGACGGCAACAGGACATTTTCAGTAGTGGAGCTATGGGTTAACTATGGGTTAGAGTATGGGGTGGGAGTAACAGAATGTAAATCATCACAAATTTATATGTCAACAGAAATAGTTTCAGGATTGAGAAGAAACTAACCAAAAGCTGGTCCTTACATGAAATGTTTACTTGCCCCAACTGAATTTTAGAAACATTTTGGTCTCGGAATTGTGAATATCAGTGTACATAGCTGAGTTATCAAGAGGGATTGAATCTGGGCTAAAATCCAATGGATACAGATTGGAATTTTTACTTATTTATACAGTGTATGGATTTGTCTGAGACATGCTTAAAGAAGTCAGTCCCTGATAATGAAATCTCTGGCCAACTAATTTAAGGAGGGAACATTTCTACAGTATTTATGTAAATACATAGTTTCAGCAAACAATGGTAAAAAATTTACAGTATATGTTCTCAAACAGTTTGAATTATTTGCACCTGCTCATCTCTGTCCTTGTCCACCTGGTTGCACCTGTTCTTGTCCACCTGATCATCCCTCTCCTTGTCCACCTGGTCATCCTTGTTCTCATTCACCAGGTCATCCCTGTCCTCATCCACCTGGTTGTACCTGTCCTTGTCCACCTGGTCATCCCTGTCCTCATCCACCTGGTTATCCCTGTAATTGTCCACCTGGTTGTCCTTGTCCACCTGGTCATCCATGTATTTGTCCACCTGGTTGTCCCTGTCCTTGTCCACCTGGTCATCCCTGTCCTCATCTACCTGGTCATTTCTGTCCTTGTCCACCTGGTCATCCCTGTCCTTGTCCACCTGGTTGTCTCTGCTATCTGGTTTTCCCTGTCCTTGTCCACCTGGTCATCCCTGCAAACATGCATCATTATTGATGTTGCCTGAAAAGATAATGTGCTGTTATCTTGAAAAGCTGGAAGAGGAGAGGCCACCCCTTAGAGTCTTGCATCTCTCAAGGTTTCTTCCTAGATTCTGACCCTACCAGGGATTTTTTCCTAGCCAGGGTGCAACAATTTCTTGTTTTTGGGGTTTTTGGCTTGGTATCTGCACAAGCACTCTGTGACAATGGCTGATGTACAAAGGGCTTTATAAAATACATTTGATTGATTACTGTCTGTAGTCAAAGAGCCTCTGACGTCAGTGTCTGCTTTACTGTCTGAGTTGGATTACTAGGAAATCCTTCTAATGTATGATCTAAATTGGAATTGGCAGTCTTCTGTTGCTGACAGATGTAAATGTTATTGAGAAATGCACCCAAATGTCCAAATACACAACCTCCAGAGAGGTCAAAGTTTAAGATGCATTGTTTGCAAATAAACTATTTTCTGAAACCCCAAATTTTGGGCTGAATGTAATATGTTGTTTATATGCACATACTCTGTTAATAGAATCACTATCACACTTCGGTTGACCATGATTTTGACACATACATGACAGTGCATCATTTTTTGGAGACCTGTTTTGTCTCAGCAGCAACACTTACAACCAGTGGCCAAAAATAGAATACATCTTTAACTGACTTGATCTTAACTAATGTACGCATATCTAATTACTGTACTGCATGCATTTTACCAAACAACGTTTGTGACCATTGTGCGGCGTATGGGGTGAGAAATGTCAAAGTTAACCAAGACTCGTATTGTTTGAAATGACATGATTAGGAAATTTGATGGGCTGGGCGTTCTATGTTTTTAATCATTGTGAATGGGGTAAGAATTGCAATTTTTCAATAATATATATGTTTCTATTATGAGCATACTACAGGTTAATGGACTGTGACAATCCATGATTCTCAGAGGATATTTGACATAGGGAAAAGTATGATCTGGCAACAGATTGGTCCAGATTCAAGAACTAAATATATCTTACTTACCAAGGCAAAACTCAAACCACCTTCTTGTTCCAGATACTCAACTAAATAACAATATTTAGTTTTTGCTCCAACTGTTAATTTTTTTTTTTTTTAAGTGCACCTAATCTTCATTGAAACAGGGTTACTTAGAGTCTTTAAAATTGGGCCAGGGAACCTTTAGTGCAAACAACAGCCAGGTGCGATCGAGCCACCTTGGTTATGAGAATTCTATACAATATTATGTAACATGCTTCAACAGAAATGTGTTAGAACATGCAGCTTTAGATAGAATAAAAATAATACATGTGCAAAAATAGCATGTGCGAAAAAAGTGCAGAGTGTCACCTTAAGATTGTGGGCGGGGTATATTTTGTGTAATGCGTTCTTATTAATGTGGGGGAATCATGTTTCCATCACTGGGGGGATATGTATCCTCTACCCCTCCCTGTTCCTACTCACTTGCACTAGTGTGTAACATAACTGCAGGGATATTTCCGCATTTCCTTGACAGACAGAAGTGGGCTATGTGCATATTTATGGCTCAAATGTCATGTTTTAATTTAGCAAAACTGCATGAGGGACATGGTATATGGCCAATTATGCCACGGCTAAAAGATTTTCTTAGGCGCAGCGCAATGTGGAGTTCTGGGACCCAGCAATTAGGCGTGGTATATTGCCACTATATTACCACAAACCCGCAAGATACCTTATTGTTATTAAAATGGTTACCAATGCAATAAGAGCAGTGTGTGATCTGATGTCATGCCAGCAGTATACTCTCTCATATAAGCACATATTTAACATGGCTATCCGCCAATCAGTATTAGAACCACTTGGTATAGAACAGATAATAAGCCGGGCAACTAAATGAATAAAGATCATAAACCCTCTTATTCCTTTCTACCTGAAACACTTACAAAAACCTAATTTCCAATTGTGATAATGTATGATAACGTTTGGTATGACTTCCCAAATATTTTGACTATATTGGGAAAAACTATTTTATCTGTTTCTTGGGAATTAAAGCTTTTGGCACAAGCGCGTCCTAACCTTTGGTCGATATATTCATTACTTCAAGTCGATTCCAGTGGAACATTTATTTATACTAACATATTTCATTTTTGGCAGGCTTTTAGTGGCATTCTAGAGCAGTCATTTTTATTGATACATTTACACAGGCAGCCGAATTCTGATGCAGTAATTTTGACCAACCAGATCGGCTATTTTGCTTGAGCTCTCTTCAGCTAGTCTTGTTATTTTTACTGGTAGAAACAATGGCTGTACTCTGAAGCAGTCTAACCTTGTAGCCAAAAGTTGAAAAGCCACTTTACGTAAAGCACTTGAGACTATATGTTTTTATCTGCAATTAGTCTTTGATTATTCCCATAAACATCTGATTAAATCATACCGCTTGAACCAGACTGATATTTCCGTTCCACCATGGCTAGCATTGTATTGCTATGCTTTGTGCAGACAGAACCTTGTAAAAGTATCCACGTGTAAGTTGGGATATTGTTTATAACTAGACAGCTGTTGACAAGGCCACTTACTGTCCGACTATGTAGACTTGGGTTTGTTTATAGCTGGACAACTGTTTGTAGAGTTACAAGCTGGAAGTTGTCATTTCATGTGAAGAAAGTATGTTAACATTTAGATCAACATAGAAGTGTATAGAAGTATTCAAAGCTTTATTATTTAGTGCCATTTATATATATGCTATCTATAAACATGTTTGAGTTGATTAAGATGTTCATATTTATGACATATTTTTGTCGACCCCCGCCAATAAATTCATTTGGTCCCCCGCCATTTCTCAGTCCTTACTGTGCAATTTTTGACCTGACTTGGGTGAATTATGTGTCTTACTGTTGAGAACGGACATTTTCAAAATACATTGATTGGCACATGGAAACACCTAAAAAGTCCAATAGCATGTTTGCTTGCATACTTTTATACGTTAACACATGTTCAGGCATGTGTATGTATGGAAAACTCGCAACTCTGTATAACTCTGAAAGATCTAAATACATATCCCCACGTAACTGATCGACATCAATGGTTTGGCTAGCTCTGTGGGTAAAACAGCGAAAGTGGGAGACAACATAATTAATGATGCCTGGTTTAAACAATGAAAAAACCATTGGGATACAATAGGTCTGTAACAGTTTACAGACTCTTTCCTCATACCAAAGGGATGTGAAAGCAGCTTTTAATTTCTTCTGGTTTCTTGGTGACGGAAGTTGTAGATCTTTTTAGCTTTATCAAGACCAAAATGAAACTTGTAATCAAAGAACCATGTCATTAGTTTTGAACAGGAACGCTTCGGACATGAGCTGACATCCTCCAAGTTGAATTTTGTATATTTTTTCAGTTCATTACAACATGCATTTGCATTCGTATAATTTCTACATTTCAAAAGTTTCATGCATTTGCCGTCTCTTACCCGTACATCATTAAATGGTGTTTCCCTTTAAATAGTGAATGCGTCATCTCCCACAAAACCAGAATGGGCTCATTGTTTGAGTCCCTGACAGGTATTCTGGCCTTGGTAACAGTAACTACCCTGACAGTTATAGGGGTCCCTGATTTTGGCAGAGCGTGGATCTGAATATACTTCCTGGTCTACAGCTGCTGCACACAATGGACAATTTCAACCCTTAAAAATGCTCATGATGATTTCTGCCCATTTTGCCTCAGAAGGATAAACCACGTCTGTTAGCATTCAGTGGCCAAACGTGCCTTTTCTCCCTTGTTGGTTTTCTTGCTTTTTATCCAATGAGTCTTCAGAGCATGTTTTCTTGTATTAAATCTGAGATAGATCTGTTTCTGCTTTTGTTGCCAGATAAATCTGTGAAAACTTGGTTTCGTCTCTGAAGCTGTTGAAGCTGTGGTTTTGTCCCTCCTGTCTCATAGGTCCCTTCCACCTGTTCTTTCCCATCTCCAGATTTCATCACCTCATACACAGACCCAGCTCGACTTGTGGGACTGCCTTGACTCAACGCGTTGATCTCTTCTGCTCGTGCTTCTTCTGCTGTTGGCTTGTGTTGCCTTTGTTGAGCCTGTGTGTCAGACGGCCGTGTTGAACCGTGTTGAACCACTTCCCTCCCATCAAAATGGTTGGCGCAGCAGCTCTTATCATTGTGTTCGGAGAGGACCTAATCACCTCGCCTAACAAACTCCACAGTTATCGGCCACAACATGTGAGGCAACAGCTGGAGGCTAAGCATCAGGGAACCAGGTAGCATGGACCTTTCAGTGCCATTAAGACCACTGATGTTTTCCTATCATATCATATGAGGTTGCTTGGTGTCATTTACAATGGCATCATGCTTTCTTCCAAGGCTTTCGATGGTCTAACCCTGTTGAAATTGGCTTGCCATCAGTCGGCATCATGTACTCACCAGAACAGCGCCAAGGTTGTCATATCATCCATGTGCGTTCTTGTGGGTAGTGGATATTCTGGATGTATTCTGAGACAAAACATTTCATCCCTTATTGCAGCCTTTTCACACATTTTGCAATACACCTAACAGTCGTAGGCACAGATTACAGTGTCATTTTCTCTTTTGAAAGCAGGATAATGTTCTTCCAGAACTGGTTCAAACAGATTAGCCTGAGAGATGATAAGACTCAGGTACACCCTTACCCCATTTGTTCTGGAGATGTGCAAATTAGATTTGCAATTTGGCATCAATGACATAACTAATTCCATCTCAACAACAATTGTTTTTGTAAGGGTTTGCACAACTGGTCTAGTGGAAACCAATTAATCAATAATTTTACTTTATGTTGGCCCTCCTGCTGAAAACAGTTATTTAAATGTGCACTTAATTTCACAGCAATTTATATGATTTACTTCAATCTCAAATGCTTGCTGTCTCAAATAACAAAAATTGAGCAAACAGTGTGAAATGATTTCAACCAGAAAAGGGCAGAGCATTTTCAACAAGATTTATCCTTGCCCGTCTGTCACTGTGGGTTGTCCTCGAGCAGAAGATCCCATCTGTGACAGATAAATAAAATGCATAAATAAAACAGTAAAATAAATGGCCTAACTGGCCTAGGTGCATACATATCTTGATTACATATCTTGACTTTTATGACATATATGATGTTTCTGATTTTTCATGCTGCATGGGTCGATGGTGCTTTAAAACAGAACTGCTACGTGGATTGCTTGTCATTTTCTTGCAGTAGAATAGTCAACCTACATCTCAAATGTGTCTTTAAAACTCCTACGTCTTTCCTCTTTGCATGGTGTTTTGCTGCAAGGTTTGTTTGTTGGTTATTCATTGTCAAATTGCAGCTAATATAAACTATGAATGAGACAAGAGCATATTAGGTTGTGATTTAATTAAGTAAATTAGTCAGCTGTTGACTAATTTATATTGTGAGTCCAACAGTCCTTTGGTAACTATGCTACAGTTTGAACTAAGTCATCAAACACATTTTTGATTCTTTATCTAATTACCCTTTGATATCGAAGTTTACATTTTCTGTGCATTGGAACATGAACATGGCATCAACAGTATGCTGGTCTAGTAGACAACTGGGAAACATTGATGATATGTAATATTCTACATTTCAGTGATAATGTGATATGTAATCTTGTTGATGATGAGGTATGAATTTGTATACATGTCAATGATGAGGTATGAATTCGTATACATGTCAATGATGAGGTATGAATTATTGAACATGTTAGTGGTGATATAAATATATTTTTGTACATGTCAACGATGGGGTATGAATTCTTGTACATGTTAGTGGTGATATATAAATTATTGTACATGTCAATGATGAGGTATGAATTACTGTACATGTCAGTGGTGATTTATAAATTATTGTACATGTCAGTGGTAGGGAATGAATTCTTGTACATGTCAGTGATGAGGTATGATTATTGTACATGTCAGTGATGAGGAAGGATTATTGTACATGTCAGTGATGAGGTATGATTATTGTACATGTCAATGGTGACATAAATTATTGTACATATCAATGATGAGGTATGAATTATTGTACGTCAGTGGTGACATAAATTATTGTACATGTCAATGATGAGGTACGAATTCTTGTACATGTCAGTGGTGACATAAATTATTGTACATGTCAATGATGAGGTATGAATTCTTGTACATGTCAGTGGTGATATATAAATTATTGTACATGTCAATGATGAGGTATGAATTATTGAATGTCAGTGGTGACAAATTATTTATTGTAATTTACGGGTCTCAGCAGGTGTGTACAGCCATTTGTGCACAACATGTTGTTAAATCTTCAAATGTTAGATTGGTCCAAATTATTTCTGTTCTGATTTTATATTTGAATAGCTGTTAAGGAGTCTGTGATTTCATATACTCTAACTATCTAACTGGTTGGAGAATTGGTCATGTACCCTATCAGTGTCAGAGGTCATAATGTTTATTAATTGTTTTGCCACCATAGCTCTGTGTGAGTATCCATAGCAACGGACATGAGAAGGCTTTTAACTGATGTTGGCAAGCCTCTTTTCATCACTCTAAACTCCGACAAACAGCTGTAACATTTCTATCTAAAACAGTAGGAGCAGTAGATTTCCTTATTATAAGTCAAAAATTTGAGTAGTTAACATGTAGCTGCTTCTGCAAGTCTCAGTAATGAAGACACTTTACCATCTTACTATGTGTCACAGCATGTTTCATGTGAATTCATATAAAAAAGTAATGTGAGCAATTTAATAATGTATGGTTTATATATGGTCTCTCTTTATGGCCCATGCATATTTGACCAATGTTTCTATTTCTGTGACAGAAGATGAGCACTTAAACCCTGGGGTTCCTGAGCTCACACACATACACACACACACATTCCTATATGAAAAAATGTACAGTGAGAAACAGATTTCCAACCACTCACTTTTCCTCATCAGATCATATTCATATTTCTCAGTATTTTCCTGGTATTCGTTTTTCCCCAGGATATTCAGGTCTTATTTTCCATTTTCCCATATCTCATGTGTTTGGAACACGTGTGCGTGTGTCCTCACGGTGTTTGTTTCCATACACACAGCTGGCCCACCCAGTCCCCTGGTAGGATTGTGTCATCAGTCTGGTCAAGGCTTTTCCATGATCAATGATCATCTTGATCAATATGACTACTCACAGCTGGCCACCCCGCCCTCAACACACACACACAAACGCGCGCACACACACACACACACACACACACACACAAAACACACACACACTCACAAACACTCCCATTCTAATCACTTAGCAGATACTCTTCTCCAGAGCAACTTATAGGAACCTTAACGGCTCTGATTCTATCTAGCAACATTATGTAGATGCTTTAAACGCTAGGCTATCTGTCGCTCCATGTACTCTGAACCACCCACCCACACACACACTCTCTCTTTTCTCTTACTTTTTTGTTCTTTCTCCCTCTCTCTCTTTCTCAAACACACACAATTATTGTATATGCTGGATACGTTGTTTTTTACATATAGTGTTGGGTTTAGTATGGATGAACAAGCTGTTGTTGTTTGAACACTGAAAATGTGCTGTGGGAGTGTATTGTTTCATTGTGTTGTGTTGTGGTTATGTGTGTATAGTTGTGTTGTGACGTATGGCGTGGGCAATATGTTTGCAGAGGGGTTGTTGTTGTGTAGGGGGCTGTGTGATCCCTGTAAGATACCTGAATACTGGATTATTGAGGCAGGGCACCAAGACACTGACCCACAAGACTACAATTACCACAATCAGAAACATCAATAGTCTCCTCCCTCTTGCTACAGCTATTGGCCCTCCCTCCCTCCCTCTCTTCTCCTTCCTGCTCCGTCTATCCCACCTTCTCCCTACCTCTCTTCTCCTTCCTGCTCCGTCTATCCCACCTCCTCCCTCCCTCTCTCCTCCCAGCCGTTTCATCTATTGTCCCACTTCTTATCTGTATTAATTAAGAACCTGTTGCAACTTAATGTACAGACCAAACACTTGGTTAAGGCGCTAAGTACACTCCTTAGGATGCTCCCTGGTGCTAAAGACACTGCCTGCATCCTGAGCTTATCGAAGGTACTGAAGCACTTATCGAGTCCGACGAAAACACCAGTATACAAAAGCAAAAGCCCAGACCCAGAGACAGACAGGAAAAGACAGACAGGCTGAGAACAATACATTGACAAGGAGAGTAAGGACGAGAGGGTGATAATGTAAAGAGCACGGGAGAGCGAAACAGCATTAGCATGCTCTTCTTGTCCACCAGTGTTAGTGTGTTGGGTCAGTTCCCAGGAAGTACGCCCTCTACCCTGCAGACGGGCTAGAGGGCGTACTTTGTGGCTGCTCCTAAAGATGCATTCTTGGATTCTTTTGGCTACTGGTAGTAGAAGTGACAGTGTTGAGACGAAAAGGGTCCCGAAAATCATGGGCCAATTTGAGCCACCATCAAACCCATTGCTTTTGACCTTGGAATGTCATTGCTAGCTTGTGATTCTACTTTATGCACATAATAAATTCTAGATTCTAGATTATGCACATAATAAACAATATAATGCACATCTAACACAAAATGGGAGGATTAAAATTATATTATTTTCAGAATGTATTTTATCGCTAAAGTCGTGGAATGCATGTTTAACTGGTCAGCTTGGGATCTCCCCTCTCCTCAACACTTTGCTCCTCTCTCCCATTCACACACTAAACGCTGCCAAGGGCTTTTGGTTTCTTAGTGATTTGAGAGAAACTCCCGGTGTGGGGCTGGTTGGAATTGTAACCATTAGGATTTCCGTTGGTGGTTTGCTAGAGGGTAATTTGGTTGTTGGGTGATCATTAGTTGTGAAAGTATAAGATCTGCTTTTGAAATCAATGATGCTGTGGTGCTTTTTTTGGATTGACTTGAAAAAGAGAACACATATTTTGAAAGGGCTGCGGTATTAAGTGGCACGCAAATATCTGTATTTCCACTCGAGGAACGTTACACGGTCTAATGTTCCTCCGTTTGTTAGAGTTGAAACGCTGGTGCCTGAGTTATCACGTCATGGTCAGCTTGCATCTGTAATAATGAAAGTTCATCTAGGCGGTGAGGCACCTTTGCAACATGTTGTTTCTTTTAAGAGGCAAGTGCATATGATTTTGAAAGAAACAAAGAAACCGCCCTGTGACGGTTTTGATTAGAAATGTTTGCTTTTACTGTGACAACGAAATGCTTTGGTTTTGGGAGAGTGGAGCATTGGTGTGTTCAGGTCCTGATAATGGCCGTGGAGTGCCCGCTGCCAGCTCTAGTGCTGGCACAGATGCTCCACCACCGCCGAGCAATAAAGCTGCTCAGGGATCAAGGGTGGGAAGTTAGAGGGGGGACATGGCTGAAAATGAACATCGAGAGCAGGAAAAGGAAAATGGCTGTCGAGCTGGAGCAGAATAATAAGGGAGTTCTGGGCAAAGGGAAAGTAGCTGGGGGAACTGCGGTGACGATCGCTGGGTCAGTTCTGCATGGCGGAATTGAAAATGTGATTAAGTCCGAACCAAATGGAGGTATGTATTGTCGTTTTTAAAGTTTGGAGGAGTATGATGAAATATGGGAAAGGTGTCTAGGTATCGACTTCTAAGACAAAGGTAGAGAAGGATAGTAGGGCCGGAGTTATAAATGGGCTGGAGTAGGGCCGGAGTTATAAAAGGGCTGGAGTAGGGCTGGAGTTAAAAAGGTGATGGAGATGGTAGAGGAAGCTTACTAATGATCACAGCAAAGGCGAGTCATCAGACAGGTCACAGCAAAGCAGCAAGAGTAGTGGGTTGGAAGTGGAGTGTGGTGTTGACTGGGAAGGTGACCACAGGGAAGAATAATAACAGGACTATAATGGGACTGGACTTTTCCCTGTGCTGTTTGTGGACTTAGTTAATTATGAGATGTCAAAAACAGAGGGGGGAGGTCAGACTTGCCCTGAAATGTATATACTGATGTAAGTTGTCACATGAGTAACAAGCAAGCTACATTGCCAAAACGATGAGGGGTCATTGAGGGGTCATGGTCACAGTCAATCTTTCAGCCAGTTTTCATCTCTGCCGTGGTTTATTTATTTCTGCCATGTGTGAGTTTAGGATTTCATCAATTGAACATAAATTTGGCATGGGACATAAAAACAAAAATGAGTCAATGAAACGAAAAGATATTGATGGATTTTGTATTTTAAGGAGAAACACCCAGGGATAAGGTCAGCAAGGTTATGTGTCAACTGGATTTGGATGCTAACAGCTCGGCTGGAGGGGGCGTAGCTGTCATGTTCTCTAATGGTTTCTTTCCTCTGTCTGATGAGGTGGTTCTGGGGATGTTGTTGATAGTCAGAGCCGTATATGAAAACACCACTCCACGTTTGACTAATGTGTTTGCCCTGGTAGTGGCAGCTGAGCGGATGTGTTTTTTGACACTGTCCACTAGCCTTGATAAGCGTGACACTGAGGATTACTTAGTCTTGGCAGGGGATTTGGATTGCACTGTGCAGGATTTATACCAGAACCATAAGGAACCTCAACATTTGTTAGCATGCTTTTTTGAAACCGCGTGACACGTTGAGATGAAAGCGCGCTAACGCAACACTGCACACACGTGTCAAACTGCGAGACAACTACATTTTATTAAAAAAAATTGTTTTTGTTTTATTGTCATCATTCTCAGAAGTGTGAGCCCTGTGTGATGACCCCATGTCGGGGTTCTTCTCTGATCATTGTTTAATTACTGAAGTCGTGTTTATTCATCCTGTAAAACCCAAGAGTGCTTACAAGCACTTCAAAATGACATTTTTAATTGATGCTCACTCTAAGAAGTGTTTTAATGTTGTTGTTTTTTCTGGGAGAAATCTCAAAAGGCCAGTTCTGTCTCTGTCTAACAGTGGTAAACCAAAGGTAAAGCTCACTCAACAATTATGTAATCAGCACGTGTGTCATGTGACCACAGCCAGAACTTGAGTGTCACAGACTTTCACAGAAATAGGTGACTCATCAAAATGTTTCTTCTGACCTAGACTGTCCACTGTCTCTGCAGGAACTGTATGTTGCACTACAGGCTCTTGGAAATGGCAGTGCACCTGGCTGTGACAGGCTTCCTGTTTACTTTTTCTAAGTATTGTGGGGTGCTGGGGAAGCTGTATGTTGTGTGGTGAAGGGAGAACTGTATGTTGTGTGATGGAGGTAGAACTGTATGTTGTGTGGTGGAGGGAGAACTGTATGTTGTGTGGTGGAGGGAAAACTGTATATTGTGTGGTGGAGGGAGAACTGTATTTTGTGTGGTGTGGCGAGGACTTTATGTTGTGTGGTGGAGGGAGAACTATATGTGGTGTGGTGGAGAGAGAACTGTTTGTTATTTGGTGGAGGGTTACCTTTATGTTGTGTGGTGGAAGAACTGTATGTTGTGTGGTGGAGGTAGAACTGTATGTTGTGTGGTGAAGGGAGAACTATATGTGGTGTGGTGGAGGGAGAACTGTATGTGGTGTGGTGGAGGGAGAACTGTATGTTGTGTGGTGGAGGGAGAACTGTATGTTGTGTGGTGGAGGGAGAACTATATGTGGTGTGGTGGAGGGAGAACTGTATGTTGTGTGGTGGAGGGAGAACTATATGTGGTGTGGTGGAGGGAGAACTGTATGTTGTGTGGTGAAGGGAGAACTATATGTGGTGTGGTGGAGGGAGAACTGTATGTTGTGTGGTGGAGGTAGAACTATATGTGGTGTGGTGGAGGGAGAACTGTATGTTGTGTGGTGGAGGGAGAACTGTATGTTGTGTGGTGAAGGGAGAACTATATGTGGTGTGGTGGAGGGAGAACTGTATGTTGTGTGGTGGAGGGAGAACTGTATGCTGTGTGGTGGAGGGAGAACTGTATGGTGAAGGGAGAGTTCTATGTTGTGTGGTGGAGGGAGAACTGTATGGTGAAGGGAGAGTTCTATGTTGTGTGGTGGAGTGCGGACTTTTGTCTTTAGATGTAATTAATTGACTATGTTAAAAAAATAGTTTTATGATAATATTTTTTGTCATTACATTTTGTTGATTTCTGAAATGGCAAATAGTGACATTGTATGTACATGCTTTGAGGGTTTGGTCTAAATAAAATAAAATATGTATATTTTTATTATTTTAAAAACTCAAACTTGTGTTCTCCTCCTGTCTCTCTCACACTTTCTTTTCACTCTCTGTCTAGTAATCTCTGATTGTCTATCTCTGATTCTCTCTGATTTTCTTTCTCCCACAATTCCTGTCTTGCTGACTCTTTATGTGTGTGTTTGTGTGTGTGTGTGTGTGTGTGTGTGTGTCTACTACCCTCCCATGCATTCCTAAAGTGTGTGTAAGCTTGTTTGAGTGTTTTCACTAGATTGTATTTCTTGTCAGCTGGTGTCTCAGGTGGATTGGATCCTCAGGCTGCTCCTTAATGTTCTGGTGCTTTCCCTTTGACAGGGTTCCGCAGAGACACCACAGAGCCATGATGGAGTATTGACTTCAAAGATAAGAGAACGTTCCCTGCACACACACATGAATGCACATGCGCGCACACACACACCATCTGCCAGCTAAGTGTGGACTACTGCATGGACTACTGCATGGACTACTGCATGGACTACTGCATGGACTACTGCATGGACTACTGCATGGACTACTGCATGGACTACTGCATGGACTACTGCATGGACTACTGCATGGACTACTGCACCGTGTCACCATGACTTTCATTTGAATCTGCCAAACAAACGTTTTAATTGTAAAACATTTTGTCAGAGTTTCTTTTTCTTATTTTTTATTCTAATGTTTGGATATTCTTCTGAATTCTATGTTATTCATTTTGAATTCCAATATTTTCCCTTGACAGCCACACAGTTGTACTGAATTGCAATAACTATACTGCTAACCCTTCTAGAACGGTGTTTCTACTGGGCAAACAATTGATCCATTGACACAGAGTGTGACCGACAGTACTACCAGAATGTGTCCCACTGAAACTTTGATGAAACGTGTTGCAACTGAAACGTTGTTTGGTGGAATGAAAACCCGTGTGGGATAAATACTGATGCCCCACCTATCTGGCATTGTGGGGTGCGCCAGGCCTCAACAATGACTGAGCAGAGAAACCCACTGTGATGGAGCTGGCCATATTCTGATCGACCTTGGCAAAACGCTTTCATCGTAACTGCACTGGAAGAAATGACAAATTCTGCGAAACATTCGCAGAAATTCATGATTACCAATGTGACTTTCACAGCTGTGATGGATTCATGAACTTCTTATAAGAAAACATCTTGTTCATTAGAAATAAAATGACAGACTCCTCCCTTGACATAGTTTTCCAGAACTCAATAGTTGTGAGACTGCACAAAACTGCAGGGACCATGGATCAATCCTGCATCTCTCTCTCTGCCCTCTAAACTTTGCAACTGGACACTATTCAAATAACTACGGAAGTAGATATTTTCTGTGCTTGGCCCTCCTAAGTTATCATAATAGTAAATGGCTCCTCCAGATGTTTACTAAGGTATTTAAGAAGGTAAGTAATAAAAATCTTTTTCCTAAAATCACGATCCAGAAACATTTTACAACGGTCATCTCACAGTATATTGAATCTTGCATTCCTTTAAATAACAAAGCTCTCTCTGCAACTCGTTGCCTTCCTGAAAACAAATAATAAATGCAAAATTATCCAATCTGGTTTTGTACCACATTATAGTACTAAGATCACACTTGTGAAGGTGGTGCAGTAAATTACTTTTGTAGGGCTACTTTCGGCAACATTACTCATCTGGTTCTTTTGAGAGATTGGGAACCCAGTCTTCACAGGCAAGATTTTACCTAGATGGTCTTGCCTCCGGCAATTCAAAATCATGTTTGGGCTTCTCCAAGGTCCCATTTTAGGTCCACTTTAATTTTCACTATATATGCATCCACTTGATGAGATCACTCGTAATGTTTACCCTGTATGTTACTGTATCAGACATTGGTGGCCCAGGGTTGTGAAGCCACTGTCTCTTGTGAACATGTTCTGCTACAGGGTGTATTTGAATCCAACGTACTGCTCTTTAAACAAAAATACTCCTGTCTTTCACCCCTTTCCTGTCCAATAACACATTCATCACAATGGACCCTGATCTCTCTTAAACCCAACATATACAACTTATTTTAGGAGAAGCTTGTTGCCATCTCTGTTTGTTTGATAAATGAAGCATAAAAGCCAATTCACGTTAATTTATTTTAAGATTAGACAATCCTCTACCGGTATAAGACACTAAATCAACGTCAACTTCTGATAAATACAGCTGCTAGTATCAACAACAGAAAATGATCATATTATTCCAGTACTAGCCTCTCTACACTGCATTACTGACAAGGCTATAGCTGAGTTTAAGGTTTACCTACAAAGCATTACATGGACTTGCTTCTATTTATCTCTCTGAATTGGTCCTGCCAATACTCCATTGTTTCTAAAATGTCTAAACAAACAGGTGGAAGCAGGGTAACCTTGTATAGATATTTTATTTCTGGACCGTTCCATGTGAGATGGTTCAATTCATGTGGGATAAATACTCAGGTTCACTTCCTTAGTGTTTACTGAAGAGTCATTCCTACAGTAGATTCTATGGTTGAGTATAATCTGGCCGAGGGGTGTGTAGATCAACGGCAAGACGGGATTGACAAACAACCCTTGCTGTGTCTGACTGTCAGATTCCTTGCTCTCTGTTGGAACACTCTGCCTCAGACCCTGTTATGTGGGCTGAGTCATTGGCTTAATCTTGCTCTCCCATGCTATCTCTGAGAAGGTGCATCCGGTCATGCCAGACTTTTTTCACCATAGTTGACATGAGTGGGTTGCTGAAGAAATCTGAGTCACTGACGAGATCAGTTAGGCAAGTTTTGCGGTCAGAGAGGACTCTGTGGGCTATATTTGCCCTTGTCTCAGGGTAGTTAGTTAGTGGTCTATTAATGTTCTTTTGGTTGTCAGGGGCCATGCTTGGCAAAGTGGGTGACATTAACATTTAATCCTGAGGAATAAGTATTTTTGAAAGGCTGTTTTAAATAGACTTACTCCTCAGGAGTAAATGTTAATGTCTATGCTAAAAGGTTACATAATAATTTTTCCTGCAGAGCATATACTGTACAAATAGCATGTTCATCTGAAATATTGCCAGTTACTAGGCATGGCCAACACACTGGAGAGGAGTCAATTTCAAACTTTGAACTATTGGTATGAAGTTGATGGTAATATTTACAGATCTTATACATTCTGTTGAATAGTTCAAATAATAAAAAAACGGATGTATGATTTACACACATAGTATACTAACCTAGAAATTGTTTTATTGAAATGTATATGTTAAAATACAATTTTCACAGAAACTAATGTGTTCAAAATGGAACGGGCATCTGAGGACAATGTGATCTTGCTCTTATTGGTTGTGTGTCTGTAAGCATGGCTTTTGTCAGAGACGGAGACAGTGGGGAGAGAGATACATTCAATAATAAACATTACAGGAATGGGTCCATATATGGGCGGGTACCAGGAGTACAGTCCACTCTGCTCGGTTCTACACCCATTCAGGAATTGACCAAACACAGTCGTGCAGGCACATCCTGAAGAGTTAAACAATGTAGCATCACTCGATCTGAGGGCTTCAGTCCATCGCATATCATACCCACATAAGGTGTGACTGTGTGTGTTTGACTCCTTTTTCTCTTTCTTTGAACAAATTCCACCAACTCTTTAATTAACCTGGCAAAAGGGGGAATCATTTTCATTCATCCAATGAGCAGTCATGGTTTTTCCTTCTCCGTATAACGGTTGCCCTAGTTTGGACAGTGGTGGAATTGTTTTAATGCTAATTTGAGGCCTTGTTAGCTCTAATTTGTCCAGGGTGGGATAAGTACCAATAAGTGAGCTGGTGATAAAGATTATGCATTTTGTCGTTGTTAGCTCAGCTGCACAACAGCGACCCAAAAATGCAACTGCACATCATCAGTTCAACTGAGCTCAGTTGTTAAACTCACTTGGCGACAGCCTTTTAAGGTTAAACCAGATGAGCATTAAGTAGTGACTAAGTCATAGTGGCTCAGGTTTAGTAAAGGCTTCAAACACCTTAGCGAGCCATTAGCCTACTGGATGGAAATATTACTCATTGTTGCCCCCTGCTGGAAGGTATACAAGTTGATTCCTCCCATTCTGGGGACGTGGGCAGTCTGGGAACAGGTACTACGTCTCTGTTCCATCACCAAGTCTCAATCTGTTCCTTTCCTCCTTTCACTCCATCCCCTACTCTATCTACATTATGTCCCAACCCTGCTTCCTTTCACCTGTTTGGTTCTCCCCCTCCTCTCTCCCCCTCCTCTCTCTTCCTCCTCTCTCTCCCTCCTCTCTCTTCCTCCTCTCTTTTCCTCCCACTTTCACTGCCCCAACAGAAGGTACCTATTCCTCTCAGATAACAAATGTGAATAGAATCCAAATTAGTTTCCAATCCCTCTGCCCCTCTCTTTCTCGCACTCCCTTTCTCCATCAATGATATCTGTCTTTCTCTCCTCTCTTTCCTTCCTTGACTCTCCCTCTTGATGTTCTGCCTCTCTGTCTCTCTTCCCTCTCTCTCTCCCTCCATTTACTTCCCTCCCTCCATCTCTGTTCGCTCCTTTGCTTCGTTATTGATTGCAAATGCGTGTGCACACCCCCCCGCCACTCATCCTCCCACACAGCTGCCCGCAGTGTATCAGCCTCCCTCCCTCCCTCTCCCTCTCCCTCCCTCTCCTCCTCTCTTGCTCCATCTTTTATTCTCTGTTGCTTTAATCCTCTCTCTGTTTTTCACATCCCATTACATTATTCTATCTCTTTCTCACTTTCCCTCTCGTTATCTCTCCCTCCACTCATTCTCTCTTCCCCCTCGCTTTTCCTTTCTTGCAGTCCCTCTGCGTTCTCCCTCTCCTTCTCTTTCTATCCCTCTCTTTCCTCCTCTCGCTCTGTGCTGTGGACATGGTACCAGGGAGCACTGCAGCAGAATTAATGTGTACTTTGAAGTTCCATCATTCTGCATAGCTCCTGTGATGTCCACAAAATCATAACAAATAACTACGCATCCTAACAAATTCACCTACTAATCAAATACTTTGGAACGTTTCAACCTCAACATGCAAATGTTCATTGCATTTATTTTTTTTTATTCACTGGCGACACATTTTGTATGATTGCTATCGTCTATGCAGGCATGTGATGTGTGTGTGTGCGTGTGTGTGCATGTGTGAGTATGTGCATTTGTTCATGTGTGGATCTGTGTGTGTATACTGTACGTGTGGGAGGGTAGGGGCTAGCTTGGCAGTGTAATTTTCAGAGGAAGGCTTGACTCAATTATTTGATGGCTCTGGGCTTGAGCACAAAAAGAAGGATGGATATACAGTGCCTCCGCACACACACACACACACACACACACACACACAGAAGTGCATACACCCCCGCTCCTCATGCACCTATGAACTGCTGTATGCTCCCTTGCATATCCATCCTTTCCATCCTCCATCTCTGTCTTTCTCTCATCATCTCTCTTCCAGGAACAAGTGGGAGGGAAGCCCCCCAGGTCCTCCCAGCACACTGGTCGATGGATGAGCAGAGATACCAAGGTCACCTTCACGCAGAAAGAGAACGAGAGAAGTGGGGAAGAGGGACAGAGGGAGAGGGACAGAGGGAGAGAGAGAGACCGAGATAGAGGGACGGAGGGGGAGAGAAGGAGAGAGATGGGGACAGAAAGAGAGACAGAGGGACAGAGGGAGAGTTAGGGACAGAGACAGAGGGACAGAGGAAGAAGGACAGTGGGAGAGAGGGACAGAGGGGGAGAGAGGGACAGAAATGGGGACAAAAAGAGAGATAGAGGGACTGAGGGAGGGGGACAGAGATAGAGGGACAAGGGGTGAGAGGGACAGAGGGAGAGAGGGAGGGATAGTGATGCAGCGATGTAAGAAATTGATAAGATGGGGAAAGGAGGGAGGGGGGTTGTGATGAAGAGCGAGGGGAGGGAGGATGGTTGTTATAGTGAGGGAGGAGAGGAGGTGATGGAGGAAGGCTGTGATAGAGAGGGAAGGAGTGAGAGAAGAGGGGAGGGAGGAGGGCTGTGAAAGAGAGGGAGGGGAAGCAGAAAGATAGAACATTAAATTGAGAAACATGAGTCAGGGTGGAAGGGAGAGGGAATTGGTGCTCCTGATGCAGAGCCAAACTGGAGGAGAGGAGAGACAGAGAGACATGGAGCGAGTGAGGGACAGATAGAAAGAGAAACAGAGAGAGAGACAGAGAGAGATGGAGAGAAACAGAAAGAGAGAGGGACAGTAGCAACCAAAGGGTGCTTACAAGAGAGTCCTGAGTGTGTGTGAGGTGGACAATGGACAGAGAAAAACGGGGAGAGCAAGTAGCAGCAGTAGAGCACTGGAGTTAATATTCCTCCCAACTGAACAGGAAGACTTCAGTGAAGGCTGGAGTTAATATTCCTCCAAACTTCAGAGGAAGACTTCTGTGAGGGCTGGAGTTAATATTCCTCCAAACTTCATGGGAAGACTTCTGTGAGGGCTGGAGTTAATATTCCTCCAAACTTCACAGGAAGACTTCTGTGAGGGCTGGAGTTAATATTCCTCCCAACTAAACAGGAAGACTTCGGTGAAGGCTGGAGTTAATATTCCTCCAAACTTCAGAGGAAGACTTCTGTGAGGGCTGGAGTTAATATTCCTCCAAACTTCATGGGAAGACTTCTGTGAGGGCTGGAGTTAATATTCCTCCAAACTTCACAGGAAGACTTCTGTGAGGGCTGGAGTTAATATTCCTCCAAACTTCACAGGAAGACTTCTGTGAGGGCTGGAGTTAATTTTCCTCCAAACTTCACGGGAAGACTTCTGTGAGGGTGGAGTTAATATTCCTCCAAACTTCACAGGAAGACTTATGTGAGGGCTGGAGTTAATATTCCTCCAAACTACATGGGAAGACTTCTGTGAGGGCTGGAGTTAATATTCCTCCAAACTACATGGGAAGACTTCTGTCAGGCGATTGTTTACAGGCCGCCTCGTCTTTTCTCTCCCTCCTCCTCCGCTCTCTCACCCCACCTTTTCATGTTCCAATTAGTCACTGACGTTTAGGCTTAAAACACCCCCCACATCCCCCAACCCACACATGTGTGTGCGTGTGTGTTACAGTGGGAGGAGGGGAGGAGAGAGTGATGATATTTCACACATTTATACTGCACTAGAAAGGGAGATACTTGCATTATAAAGGGAGATACTTGCATTATAAAGGGAGATACTTGCACTAGAAAGGGAGATATTTGCACTAGAAAGTGAGATACTTGCATTATAAAGGGAGATACTTGCATTATAAAGGGAGATACTTGCATTAGAAAGGGAGATACTTGCACTAGAAAGGGAGATACTTGCATTAGAAAGGGAGATACTTGCACTAGAAAAGGAGATACTTGCATTAGAAAGGGAGATACTTGCACTAGAAAGGGAGATACTTGCATTAGAAAGGGAGATACTTGCATTAGAAAGGGAGATACTTGCACTAGAAAGGGAGATACTTGCATTAGAAAGGGAGATACTTGCATTAGAAAGGGAGATACTTGCATTAGAAAGGGAGATACTTGCATTAGAAAGGGAGATACTTGCACTAGAAAGGGAGATACTTGCACTAGAAAGGGAGATATTTGCACTAGAAAGGGAGATACTTGCATTAGAAAGGGAGATATTTGCACTAGAAAGGGAGATATTTGCACTAGAAAGGGAGACTTGCACTAGAAAGGGAGATACTTGCATTAGAAAGGGAGATATTTGCACTAGAAAGGGAGATATTTGCACTAGAAAGGGAGATACTTGCATTATAAAGGGTGATACTTGCATTATAAAGGGAGATACTTGCACTAGAAAGGGAGATATTTGCACTAGAAAGGGAGATATTTGCACTAGAAAGGGAGATACTTGCATTATAAAGGAAGATACTTCCATTATAAAGGAAGATACTTCCATTATAAAGGAAGATACTTCCATTATAAAGGGAGATACTTGCACTAGAAAGGGAGATACTTGCATTAGAAAGTAGAGAGGGAATGGTTGACGAAATAGATTTACAGGGTTTTGTGCAAATTGCAAAAATGACATTTTTTTGGTTAAAACTTAAAGTTTGGTATTGGGGTTAGAATTAGGTGTAGGATTTATGGTTCAGGTATTAGGTATATAGGTGGATGGTTAGGTTTTTGGGGCTAAGGTAAGTGTAAATGACAGTTTTACATTTCTGTGTCAGATATTTTAATATCTGAGACAGAAATGTAAAACTCTATTGTACTCTCTGTGAGCAAGGCAGTTAATCATGATTTCTCCCAGGTCACTTATTAAAAACAACAATAAAAATGTAACCTCACAAAGGGGTAGAAAGTTATAATTGGTGCTTAATAAAGAGAATTCATTCGTATGTCCCCATTTAGTTTGACATAATGTGAATCTGTGAGGGTGTGAACCAGGTTTGTTTCCGTTTCATTCCGGATTTGAACGTGGTGAGCCTGGTTGTCCTCTAAAAGGCTTTTCTCTAGCCTGTGCACCCCCGAATGACAGTATGACCGCTAATTCCTAAGTTTAGCGTACATTTGGCTAAATTAGGTTTTATATACTTGTCCATTTCACATTTGTGTCTAGACAAATTATTCTATAACAAATCATAACGAATTGTGTTCACATAGGCCTACATTCAGGACATGTTACCCATATATCCAGGGTTGTTATGTATGGCACATGGGGGCACGCCAATCAATGAGAAACATGAACCTGTCTCTCGCTCATAGCCTTATACAGTCTTATTCAGGGCAGTGTGGCTGCAGCTGTAATCAAACCTTTTCCCTGACTGTTCCTGTGCTTGGCCTTGATTAGGGCCATGGATGTCACTTCTCAATGATGTGTAAAAGGTTCCCCCTAGACCAGAATGCTCCTCACACTAGAACTGTGACGACGTTTTCTCTGAGCACCTCATCTTTAGGGCCACAGTCTTAGTACACATCCGGAGGATTTCCCTGCAGTCTGTTCAGAAGATTTTCATTGTTAAGGTCAACGAAGGGATTGTGTCGAATTTCGTGGACTTGTTTCCCGATGTCAGTGAATCTTAAGTTGAACCCACTGTTGAGTTTAGATCAATGTGAGCTTCCTATTCGCTCTATAGGAGCTGTGTCGACATCGCATGCAGAAAGGCAGGCGTCAAGCAGCGCGAAATAACGTTACATGCGCCCATCTTTGCACTCGCGCAGTTTTATCTTCTTCATGAATCCACACTTGTCTTATCATACACGTTAACATCATTCATCCCAGGACTCGTGTGTCTTTGCTTGCCAAAGCCTCCCCGTGAATTATACAGGGATTTCATTCAACGTGAGGGTTTACCGCCTTCATTTGTGTAATTCATCCCTTCACTCCCCTGTCATCGATGCCACACCATCTGTGCCCCTGTCAGTACAGGATGTCCGCTGGGTTCAAATCTAATGACAACGTTAAACATGTCAACACCTGTTCTTTTTCTCCAGGTATTTCTTCTTCCAGAACAAAATGTGCTCATTCATTTAGAAAAATGTCTCTGTATCCTAAAGACGCATCCAGATGTGCTCCCCCGCTGATAGTGGTAGAATCATCCAACTGCGCAGCAAGTTGGATAAATCCGCACAAAAGCAAGGCTCTTTTGAGTTAGCCACAAGTAGCAACAAAGCGTACTATGCCTGAGATTTTTTGGACACTGCATTTTTTGGACACTTACATTTTTAAAAGTTTCCTTTGAAAAAAACAAAAAAGCTTGTCTGTTTTAACCCATATTGGAAAGTGTATCTGTGTGTACATGGGCATGTGTGTATGTGTGTTTCCTTGTATGCATAAGGTATACTGTAAAATAAGAGTTGCTAAAGGGGCTTCCAGCCTTTTATCAGACCTTTTCATTCACCCTCTTTTTGGCCTATAGACATAGCATAGAGAGATCTGGGATCAGATCTTATTGACTTAGCATAGGCAGATCCGTATCAGATCTCATTGACAAGCTCATTTGATGTAGCTTGAATTGGCAGGGATGAGACCAGCTTTCAGCCTTGTCAGACTTAGCTCTTCTTTCTGCGCAGTCACAATATCCCTACAAAATCCATATTATAGATCTTCTGATCTATTGAGTGCTATTGATGAATGCTGTGACTAAGTGGAACTGAAACCCAGTATTGTCTTTACCAAACTTTATTATTTGTTTATTTGGATTGTTTTTTTAGATCCTCAGCTAGACATTAAACATGTACGTACTGCATGTTTTATCTGTTTCAATATGAGGAAGCTGGTTAATACTAGCATTGCCCTGCACATCAGACCACACGGTAAACTGTGTATTAAAAAATGTATATCTCTTTCAGTGTTGTCAATAGGTAAACACGCAAACACACACTGTTCATTGTTTTAAAATCTGAACACTTCAGTACAGATGACACACGCATCCCACACATCCCACCTACCCATGTGCATACACACACACACACACACACATACACACACGTACACACACACGCGCACATAAACTGAAGTACACCTTGCATGATAAAACAGAGATTTGTATTTACAGCGTGGGGAAATGTCAAATTATCGATATTTAAAAGTCGTCACGTAACCTAAGCAACCAACTACAGTATGCAACCAAATTGTTTTAAAAATAGATGTTTCTTTGATGACGTTATAGCTACCCTGCATGGCCAAACGCGTTGTTGGGCAGTGGATGTATATGTGAGGGGAGGAAATAATTAATAAAAATAGTAAAAAATAAGAAACTTTATAGCATTCATAAAGATGGTGATAATAAAATGTCCCGTTACCCTTTATCAAGGCTCATTGTTTCTTTGTCTGGTGTTGGGTGACAGAAAAGGAAAAAAGTACAATGTGCACCATTGTCTGAAGATCACATGAGGTACAGTATAGGCAACCCGGGCATCAAACATTCGTGTCTATAAAATGGACAGAGTCCACACACCTCAGAACTGGGTTTTGAATGGAATCATCAGTTGTACACACGGTTGTGCTTTTCCGTTGGTTCCCCAGTGACTAGCCACCATTCACGCGGAAGTTTGCCATCATGTGGCGAGTTATTGAAACTACCTGAGCGAATTGGATAAATACGGGGTGCTATAATTTGTCCATTACCACGTAGCTGTTGTACAGTTGTGTTGGTTTGAAATTAACATTTTATATTTTTTGTACTTCATCCACCCCCCCCACACACACTCATGACCACCTCCACCACTAGGCACCTCCGCCCTCGGCCTACAGATGAGAGGACTGGGGGATGCATGTGAACTTAGCAGACTTTCCACGTAGTTCATTCTTTATTTTATTTTATCATATACCTCCTCATAGATTTTCCACACATGTGCAGGTGTCATTTGGGAATTAGAAGAGGTTTTGGTCCGACCTCTTCGTATTTATTATGATAATCAATGAAAATAAAAAGACGGAAATGTGTAGGTGGGTCGCCCTCCTGAAATGTGTAGCGGGTAGAAGAGTAAGCAATCAAATCACATCAATTAGTGAGGATAAATGTCCTAGAACAGCTTACTAATAAAGCTTACTATGGTACCATTTAACACCTATTTTTTCAGATGTAGTCATGATTTATTACAATTTAAAGGGGCACTGTGTAGATTCCTGCCTCTAAACAATAAGGCGACCTGTCTCCTCCTTGTCTCCTCCTTGTCTCCCCTTACTGAGCGAGGCCAGTATAGTACTAGGTAGTCCAGGGTGGTTTAGGGTGGGAAGGATAATACTGTGATTGTAGTACAGTAAAAATGATACATATTGCCCTTTTAATTATACTGCTCATGCACTACATGCCCAACAGATTTTACAGACGCAACATACCCCCATGGCGTTGCAGAAGCCCTGCGAAGACGTTAGGGGTTTCTCCCAGTGTTCCTGGGCCTAAAGCATTACCTAGACCAATGGTTTATTGAGCAGTTTATTGTGTCGTTCTTTGCTATTTCAAATCCATTTTGGGATGTGTTTTGCTGTTACAAGAAGTAACAGCGAAATACTTGTTGGTTCTACTCTTTCCTCAACTACTTCTCCTGAAACTGCTGTCTTCAGTTGGTATAACACTAAATTCCGTGAGTGCAAAGTTAACAGAAGAAATTGTTTTAAGATAAATTTTGCATGGATCTGTTTATATTTTTGAATTGGAGTTGTAGGACCTATGTAGCTTTCTGGGATGAAATAATGGAGAATGATTTGATTAGACAACAAAAGGGTCTTTAGTGTTATTGTGCATAAAAGCAGAAAACAAAAGCTGCGTTTAATTATTTACTGCTTTGCCAAACGGGAAAAAAATATTCATTTTCATTTTATTTGACTGTGGGAATTTTCTTTCCTGATTTTCCCACATTGTACCGTGTTTACCCTTACCACTGCAGCTTGTTGGTGTCTTATAGCCACTGCCATTGCCAGGAATCCTGGACCATGGGACAAAATATATGACTGGCCCAAACCCCACCCATGATCAATGGGTTTTTTCTTGCTCTCTCTCTAACTGTTATTCAATACATATGCCAAGCTATTTCATCCAGCACTGTACTGAGCAAAAATATAAACATAGACATTTCAAAGATTTTACAGTTCATATGGAAATCAGTAAAATGTATGTACTGAAGAAAAATATAAACACAACATGCACAGACTTTAAAGTCTTTTTTTTTTTTACTAACTTGCTCTCAATAGAAAGAATGACAAGACTGTTTAATCTGTCTTGAAACATTGTTGACTGAAAAGTTTTAGATTGCTGAATGCACGTTCGCCACCAGCAACTGTCACAGGTAGAGTGCAGAAGATACGCAGCACAGTACAAACCTCTCCAAAAAAAACTTTCAAGCTGAATCTTAAAGTATAGATTGCATTCAGGGGGTCATGGGAAGATAGCTTTTCTTCTTGCACATTTAATTAGCCTCTTTGCACACTGAGTACTGCCAGTACTGCTAATATACACGTTTACCTCAGGGACCTCATTGCTGCTATCTCTGCATCCCGGTTGCACATGCTACCTTACTCCTTCAATTTGCCTCGATTGCAAAAGTTGAATTGGATGAATTGCCATTTGCACCCTCACAACTATTATTCCACTTGTAACATAGACTACACTTAACACTTGTACATGTTCTGCCCTCCTCTATCTGCGTTAATTCCACATTTAGTATTGCCATTTGTACGGCATTTGTAATACATAAACGTAATACTCGTAAATACCTATATATTTCCTCCCTTCTTCTGTCTGCACTTCTGGCTGGATGTGTTTGTTGCACTGTACTCGGACTGTTCAGTGACAATAAAGTTGAATCTAATCTAATCTTATTGTCTGCTGTTGGTTTTCACCGTGGGCTAGCAATGAGTTTCAGGAAACATAAGTGGTGCTAGTTAACATGACTGCCGCTGCATCATGATAGCTAGTGTACTGTTGCGGCTCACCTCTCAAATCATTGCCTCAAATCAAATCATTGCCCAGTGGTGGAGTTTTCCCAACATTTTCTCTAGCCTTTCTTTTCTGTGTACCAGATGTATACTGAGAGTACACCCGTTGTTTACTCAATACACAAAACCGAGTCGCACTGTACATTCCATTTTTTCCCACTTATTAGAGCAGGGAGGAGGGGCCTGGCCAGAATAATTATTTTATTTAGAGAACGTCATTCTATTTTCATCCGGGCAAGTGTATTATTTTGGTTTGAACTATTTATTTGAGTGCCTTACTACAGACATATGAAAACCCACACAGCCCCCTGTACAAGCCATGTGCCCTGTGAATCATATCCACCTTTTACCACATCAGTGGCCCTGCCTAGTGTAAAACAAAAACTACTTCCTTGTTACCAGATACTACTGTATATAGATTTTTTTTAATTATTCTTTACACCCAACTGGTAATTTTTAAGGAATTAATTTTTAGGTTCTGCTGATGAGGGGGATTTTCCACAAGCTTTTGGTTGATAGCATGGCTTGTGGGTGTCTTACAGCGAAACGAAACACGTGCAGGTGTTCCAGAGACTCTCGTTATTCGAATGGAGTGTCACAGCTGAAGCAAGGCAGGACACGAGGCGCAGAGCGAGTGTAGGGTAACATCCTTTGATTTGTTACCAAAAAAACCAACAAGAGGAGCCACAAACTGCAAACGAGTGCAAACCCAAACAATGATCCACATTAGGTGTAGAAACTGCTGAACGTAAATAGGGTCCCCAATTAGAGGCAAAGCAGCGCAGCTGCCTCTTACTGGGGACAACCAAAACAGCAGAGCAGAGATGCCTAGAGGCACCTCTGTGGTCCTGCCCTGCCTGTGACCCCGAGGCACATAGAGATGCCTAGAGGCCCCTCTGTCGTCCTGCCCTGCCTGTGACCCCCCAGGCGCATAGAGATGCCTAGAGGCCCCCCAGCCAGGAGCTGAATTGGACTTACATGTGAGATGATGGCTGAACCCCCACTGGAGAATCCAGACGGATTCATCTGTATCTACGGCTCTGTATTTCCCAGCAGATAAATGTGGATGACTAGCTTGTCCCCCTGCGTCACAAACAGTTCGATATTTTCAGACGTCTCAGCGGTGTCTGTCTTGTTAGAGCACCCCACCTCTGGAAAAAGGCCGTAAGTGACGCGTTCTGGTAATACATTTACCGCAATGACTTGTATCGCCTGTTTCGCAGGATTCTGCTGAACACAGTAAAAGGAAAATGGCATGGTTGGCGCAAACAGAAAGTGAATCAGGCGACATAATGACCGGAGCAAATTAAATTACACCAGTGTGATGATAGACTCGTTAATGTTTACCCTGTTCAACACAGTCTTATTTCCTATGAATGGGAGTTGAGATAAAGCAGCAGCATTAGAAATTATTTTCAGTTATTCATTTTTAATTATCAGATATCCTGCATTAAACATGTGTTCTTGTTTGGCTTGTTTTTTTAGTTGTGAACTTAAATTAATTGGGCAGGCATCTGTTAAACATAAAAGAGAGTAGAATCATCAATTTCCCAAAATTGAAAGAACAACATTGTTTCAAAATTGCAGCTCAAACTACAGTGACCTAGTGGAGTCCATGCCTCGACGGGTCAGGGCTGTTTGTGGCAAACGGGGGACCTACACAATATTAGGCTGGTCATAATGTTAGGGCTGATCAGTGTTTGTCCCAACTTTAATAAAGAGTCCATTTAGAATTTGTGATAAAGCTGCTATGACGGGGATAATAAAGTATTGTTGACAGTTCTTTTTTGTATCACCTCAATTAGATTCCAAATTTCTATAGGCAGTAATTTCCTTAGGCATGTTAATAAGCTTGATCTCTTCATGTGGGTAACCCAAACTACTGTGAATATTATTACTGTCTACCATGTTCTTACTGTTCACATTAGGAGTCATACTGAACTGTATTGTTTGCCTGTAAACCTATAATAAAAATGTTTTATTATTGGTCAGCAAAGAGCAGTGACCAGTATATTGAGCAAAGCTGAGCGGCTGGAAATCTTATTAGATCCCAGAGTCGGTCATGCTCAGTGCTCTGACGTCCCTTTTCCCCCTCTACAAAAAGTCATTAACTGCTCACAGGAAGAAAAAAAAATCCAAATAATGGGATATTATTTAGGTTTCCCATTGAACTTTTAAGCAGGCCATCCAAGAAGCAGTCAGCAGTGTGCATTTCAGCTGCACAGCATTGGCTATGCCTAAATCAAAGGAAGGGGGTTAAAAGAGATAAAGACAGACAGAGCACGGACAGAACTAATTGTCTGAGCAGTACCAGACCATTGAAAACCTGATCTGCTGAATCCCCTCCATGCTCCATTCCATACTCTGAAAGTGACAAGCTGTTCAGTCATCATGGATGCCATCAAGTGTATCCTACTGAACAAACGCCTGTATCCTTTTTAATATAGAACATGAAAACCGGTGCTCATTCTGGTGGGCCAGGCTCTCCAGTGGGTTGTGTGGTGACCGCCAAATCTCAGGTGTGCCTGCATTCCTTCAGTCCGCTCAGTCATATAAATTACAGGATGTTAAGACAAGGAGATGATTTATGGGTTTGATTCATTGCTTGATTTTATTGATGGACGAACAGGCTCACAGAATCCCAGCTGCTGTTATCATCATCATCCTGGGACATGATGTCATTGAGAACGAGGAGGCACATTTTCAGGGGAGACACGAAGCAGTCAGACAGGCAGACCTGTGTTTCAGGCCAGAAGGGTTTCTTTCAAAATACAGCAGACTAACAGATAGACAGATAAGCAGGAAGGCAGACAGAAAGACTACTTATCAATTACTCAGACAGTGATAGGCAGCTATGATAACACGACAGTGATAATGCACATCTTAACCTTACTTCTGTGAACTCTGTCTGGTTTTTTATTCAATGAAAACAATAGGTTATTTTTCCAGCCTCCCCTTCCCTCAACCACCTCTTCCTCCCTATTCCCTGTCGCAGACCTCCTCTATGCCTTCTCCATGCTCCTTTAGTGCCTGCCTCAGTGGCCCCCAACAGGCAGTCGTCTCAGGCAGATGTAGGAGGAGGCGTACAGGTTGAGGTTCACAGGATTTCCATCCAACCGAATGTCCTCTAATTGTCCTCGTATGTAGTTACGGTCGCGGCTGTTGCAGAACGTGTCCACGTGGAGAGTTTGGATGTTGTTGTTCTGACCGAGAGAAACAGAGAAAGAGACAGAGGATGTTGAGAGAGAAAAGACAGACAGAGAGATACAGTGAGAGACGGGAATTTTGTGTTACTCTGATTAGATAACTGGATTAAGCAAAAGCATGAAAGGACATTTGTTTAAGTTACAGACATTCAATCTGGAGAGCAATTCTCCCTGTCTGTCACCAATCCAGCAGGTTTGACTGTGTGCAATCCACTGACAGCAGAAGACACAGAAACCAGGCTATATTCCTTTAGAAACAGGAGGAGGATAAACAGTTAGGTCTCTCACATTTGCAGCCCTCAGAGAATACTATGTTTCATACAGGAATAATAATAAGACAAATTAATTTATTTTGTAAAGTGCTTTTCTCACATCCACGTTTCCGATGGAGAAGCTGAAAAAATATGCACAAATAATTAATCATTATAAATACAATCCGAAGCACAGAATATTGTAAACAGACAGCAATCAAAACTGTTGGTGGGTTGTTGTCAGATCCGGTAGGAGACAGATATTAACGTAGCCGAGAAAGCTTTTTTGAACAACTCCCCAGCAGTGCCCTAAAAACGGCCTGAGATTTAATTGCCCTGACAGATGACTTTCATCTGTTTCATAGCAGAAGAGCCACAAAATGGAAGGGCAGTGATTTTGCTCATTTGCAGGGCCTGCAAATGTGAGACGCTTAAGAGAAACTGACATGAAGGTTAACAAATGTGTAAATGTTCAGGGCACAGTGTATGAGTTGTAAGAGCAGTTTCTATACAAGCTTGTTGTTACCTGAAGGTGTAGTACTCTGAGGCTCTCAGGCAGTGGAATGGGAATGTAGGCCAGCTTGTTATCAGAAAGATAAAGGAACTCCAGTTGGTTCATCTCCTGTTCAGGCCGAACAGAGAAAAAAACAGCAATAGAAAACTTGAATAAAGGCCACCAGAGGGAGCTCATTCTCCACTCCGTCCAGAAAGGCTGTTTCAACCTTCAGTCATGCATTTTAGAACAATGAGGAATGCCGTCGGGCACTTTAAATGCTGTATCACAATTGCAGCTGGTGTCTGTGTTTACCTTGAAAGCGTCTGGGTGTATTCCACGGCTGATCAGTCTGTTGTTGCGCACGTCAATGTACTTCATGGTGGATGGGAGTTCTGGTAACGCCTGCAGGTTGTTGTCCGCCAGTATAATGTCCTGGAGCTGAGGCAGGGGTCGAAATGCATCCTCATCCAGCCCAGAGATCTGGTTCCCTGTCAGGTCAATACGCTTCAGCTTGCCTGGAATGCAAAGACTAGCAGGTCAGGTGATCTACCATATAATATGGACCAGCAGGTTGTAAGGTGAACTACTATATAATATAGACCAGGTGAAGTACTACTGTACCGTCGTATGGAAAAGTAAGTACCACACCTGGAAAGTTGTCGATTTTGTTATGGAAGAATTCATGGTTGTCTGAATGTGGGCAAGATGGCCAGGCCCAGAGCCAGCAAAGCAGTGCCAAATCATATTGCCACCACCTCCATTCCTTACAGATAGAGTGAGGTTTCTTCGTTCAAAGGCAGTCTTTTGTTTTTGCTAAACATGGCAACTGACATTACAGCCAAGCATCTCCACCTTCAACCCATCTGTCCAGATCACATTGTTTTAGTAGTGTTGGTCTTTCCCCAGCTGTTGTCTGACAAACATCAGTTGTGTTTTTCTTTCTTCCTGACTTCCTATGTAAACCCAGTATCTCTGACAGATGATAAAAGCACATTGATATTGATTGTGGATTGGCCTGTAGATTGCTTGATGTTACCTTGGGGGTCTAAGAGAATTCTGTGAGCATATTTTGGTCAGCTCTTAGATGACAAATCCTATGTACAGTAGATTGCCACTGGTCTGGAATCTTCTCAATTTGTAGATGATCTATTGGAAAGTGGAATTATCTGGACTTATTTCCTAGCTTTAAAATAGCTTTACAACCCCTCCCAGGGGAGGGGTTGTATGGTTATGACATTTTAGTTTACGATTGATTGTAGTACAAATAATTGCGATTAACGTTTTAATTGTTTATATTGTACGTTGTATGCTGGTAATACAGTGTAAGCCTTATAATATTGCAGGCCTAAAAATACACGTGATGGATCCAGAGATGGTTCTTCAAATTTGTAGTGTTTGCACTTTTGAGCACCACCGTTTTGGTGCAAATCCAGCTATTCGTCTCATCTCTCATCTCATCTTCATCCGCTTATCCGGTATTGGGTCGCAGGGGCAGCAGCTCCAGCAGGGGACCCAAACTTCCCTTTCCAGAGCCACATTTTCCAGCTCTGACTGGGGGATCCCGAGGCGTTCCCAGGCCAGTGTCGAAATATAATCTCTCCACCTAGTCCTGGGCCTACCCCGAGGTCTCCTCCCAGCTGGACGTGCCTGGAACACCTCCCTAGGGAGACGTCCTGGGGGCATCCTTACCAGATGCCCGAACCACCTCAACTGGCTCCTTTCCAGCTATTCGCCTCCTCAAAATTATTGGGCTCACCTCTTTCATTTGGCTTAAAACCAAAACGCGCCCAGGGATGTGCGGTTGTGTTTGGCTTTGGAACTACCACTAAATGCAACTCTATGCGCCTGGGGGTCAGTTCACATAATGCAACCTCAAAGCAATGGATATTACGTTTTCCTGTGCATCGTGATGTTTCAGCTCTTGCGTTGCTGCAAATATTATAGCCTAGTTATTTGAAATTGCGTTCCTCACGTAGCAAAACAAGTTTCAACGTTTAGTTTAAATAATAATAATACATTCAATTGATATAGCGCTTTTTAAAGACCCAAAGACGCTTTACAATACATACATAACAATGGATAGAGCAATGAGACAAACGGTAGCTAACAAAGCAAAAACAAAATAGGGGGGGGTCAAACAAAATAGGTCTGGGGCTAGGGATAGGCTTGTTTAAACAGATGAGACTTGAGGTGGTGGATGAAGATACAACAGAGTCATCAATAGTAAGGGTGAAGGTACTTTGGTTAGTGTTACTGTTTTGTACCAAGTAGTAGAAGTTCAGTTTTGTCACCGTTAAGCTTGAGGAAGTTCTGCTGCAGCCAGGTTTTTTTTGTTGCCAGGCAAGTTTCAATATGAGACAGAGGAGGGTTGGTGAGGGATTTAATGCTGAGGAAGATCTGAGTGTCATCGGCATAGCAGTGGAAGTCCAGTTTAAAGTGACAGAGGATCTGACCAAGGGGGTGGATGTAGATGATAAAAAGCAGGGGACCAAGAACGGAACCCTGGGGGATACCCTGTGTGACTACAGAGTCAGAATTATGACCATGGACCGAAATGTTGTGAGTATGGTTGATGAGGTATGAGCGTAGCCAGGAAAGTGCGGCTCCCTCAACACCCAAGGCTGGAGGGGACGATGCCATGTTAGAGAGAAATATTTACTATTTGAGTGATGTATGGATAGAGAGCAGGAAGGTAGGCCTTAATGAGAGGCAGGAAGGGGATCCAGGGAGCAGGTAGTAGTTTTTGAAGATAAAATAAGTTTGGTGATAAATGCTGAGTCGACTAGGGTGAAGGTGCTCAGGAGGGTTTGTATAACAGGAGAGGGTAAGTGGTTGACAGTAGAAGAAGGAACTAGGGGAGATGGGTTAGCCAAGGAACCATTAATGTGAGTAATCTTGTCCTTAAAGAACTGAAGAAAAGAGTTCATGAGCACAGTGGATGGAGTGGAGGGCTCACTGTGTTGTAGGAGGAGTTTGTTGATAGTGGAGAACAAAGTCTGGGAGTTTTGATTGTGCCGGAGATAAAAGAGGTTCTGGCAGCATGAAGAGCATCTCTGTACAAGGAGAGGTGAAGCTTCTCCTTGTACAGGAGAAGCTTCACAAGCTAGCACCTCTTCTGTATTGAGTCAATGTGATAATAGTTCCAGTTTTTCTTGACAATTGACAAGGGGAGTGCTGACAATTGACAAGGGGAGGACTGACGATTCACAAGGGGAGGACTGACGATTGACCAGGGTAGGGCTGACAATTGACCAGGGGAGGGCTGACGATTGACCAGGGTAGGGCTGACGATTGACCAGGGTAGGGCTGACAATTGACCAGGGGAGGGCTGACGATTGACCAGGGTAGGGCTGAAGCTTAAACAGGTGATGTTTGACCGGGGGATGGGTGATGACTGAGGAGGAAGAAGAACAGAGTTTCTGGGGAGGAATGATAATGTTCCTAATATGGATGCTGTTCGACAGGGAGTTGATAAATAAATCCACAAGTAAAATAACCCAGTCGGGAGGTGGTAGTCCAGTGCTGGGTGTGAAAAATGTTTTCTGCACAGGTATTAGCTCTAGCACCGCAGAGGTTCAGCTAGTGTCGCGGTCAGGAGTTAAACAAGAGCTGAAAAACTGATAGCCAGCTAAGTCCCAGCTCACTTCATACAGACAAGCCAAGAGGTAGAAGACGTAAAACAAGACAATAAACCGTACAAAAAACGAGACACAGTTCCAAAGAGAAGAGGCGGTCCAATGCAATGCCAGCAGCTACTCTCTGTGGAGAAAGCAAAGTCAACATACACGCTAGTTCCCCTGAAAAGTGGAGTGTAAAAATCTAGTAAAATCTGGTAAAAGGATTAGACAATTGCGTATTACCTTCATGTTAACACAAATAGGACATGGCTGAGCAAGCTAGCAAAGTGCTAACCGAAAACTAACAAGCATTGAAATGTTTAATTCAAAAATGTACAAGGACGATTGATTTTATTTCCAAACGTTAATATGCAATGGGACAACATATATACATCCATGCATTTTAATGTGCATTATCTAATTAGGAAATATGGATGGAAATGACAATATTAGTAAAAACAGTTTACACATGCTTCAACGCTGCGGTGGTGGTGAAGGTCTCATACACTTTCAATTGCTTGCGGTTTATGTATGGGGGGTGGAGTCTGCCATAAAGATCTAGATAAGCAACCTACCGTCAACTTGCTCTCATTTAACGTCGCCGTAAGAGAATTGAAGGTTGGGCTACATCAACATTGAACTTCTGTAATTCCTCTAAGAATAACATATCGTTTTCTATAGCTCCTATATTGAGCACAGTAAATTATAACTTTGGAAAGTTTGTTGTGTATTGAAAGAATATGAAGACAGTAAATCCAGGTATTGAAACTCCAACTTATGGCCCATCCACCACAGCCCAGACATCCCTGTGGACCACGACCAGCCATTATTGGGCAGGTGTAATCTATATGTCCTTTTTATGCATTGTATACAGGTGTATCTAATAAAAAAAATTATATTGGTTCTTCCTACCACCATTCTACTAGAATAACTACCAGTTGGAGGAGAGAGTGTTCCTGAGATAACACTTTCTGTCCCAAATATCTCTTGGAGCCTAGACACTTTTCATAGTCAGTAAGGGGAGAGTTTGCATGGCCATGAAGGCCTGGGGGCATCAGTCGAGCCATGTTTTACAGTATATCACTGGATAATCCCCCTCCCCATATGTGGAAACAACCTCCTACAGTTCCTGTTTATTCTTGGTGCCTTTTGCCTTCAGGTTTGTCTCCAGCAAAAAAAGTCCATGCAGGTCAGGTGACTGATGGGTGTTTGTTTCAACAGTCAGATCATTGGCAGCCATTCATTGCTGAACCACAACACTTCCTCCACCACGCTTCACAGAAGAGGTGCCATAACACTTCCTCCACCAAGCTTCACAGTAGAGGTGGTATGCTTTTGATTATGAGCAGTTGCTCACCTTCTCATTACTCCCCTCTTCCCATCTTTCTTTTAAATCTCTGAAGGTTTATTAATCTAGGTAAGAATCCTGCGTGAAGTTGGCCCCCCACCCTACTCAAAACTTTGGCAAAATAGGCTCAATCGTTTGTGCTCCGTTTATGCTGGTTTGTGCCGTTAAAATGTTTGTTTGTGTTGCTATAATTTTATAGATATTAAATCACATTTTATAGGTCATTCTGAGGTCCTCCAAAATCAATCAAAATAGTCTCATTTGTTTGTGCTTCGTTTGTGCCAGTTTGTGCTGTTAAAATGTTAGTTTGTGCTGCTTCGGTATTTTATATATTGGACATTTAATTATTGGTGATGAAATCACTAAGCCCCCCAACATGCTCCAAATTGAGTCAAAATGGGCTCATTCGTTTGTGCTTCGTTTGTGCTTTATCTGTGTTTTTAATATTAGAAATGTAATTATTGGCGATGAGGTCACTCAGCCCCCCAACATGCACCAAATTCAATCAAAAAAGTATTATTTGTTTGTGCTTCGTTAGTGCTGGTTTATGCAGTTAAAAGTTTCGTTTGTGCTGATGCAGCGTTTTATATACTAGATATTTAATTGTAGCTGTCACCAGCCCCACAACCTGCTCCAAACTCCCTCAAAATAGGCTCAATCGTTTGTGCTCCGTTTGTGTCACATAAATGTTGTTAGCGTTGCTATAGTTTTTGGTAAATAGTCCACTCCTACTGGATAGTTCATGGCTTTCCTCTTTCCACTAGCCCTATAGCTCTGCCATACAGCTCCGGAAAACCTGCAGAAACCAGCACAAACGATTTAGCCTATTTGCCCTAGTTTTGAGTAGGGTGAGGACAATTTTTATGCAGGTAAAATACCTATAATCGTTTGTGCTGCTGTAATATTTTAGATATTAGTCCTAAAGAACATTTTATAGGTCATTCCGAGGTCACTCAGCCCTCCAACATGCTACAAATTCACTCAAAATATGCTCAATCCTTTGTGTTCCTTTTGTGCCGGTTAAATATTGTTTTTGCTACTTTCTTACCAAAACAGTTCAAGTAATGACAGAGCTATAGTGGAAAGAGAGTAAATGCGCTATCCAGTAGAAAATTAGGTTATGGACCAGAAAAAGTACCAGCACAATCCAATCTGGAGCAGGTTCAGCTGGTACAAACTAAACTCTTAACCCACAAACGAAGCACAAACAAACAAGACTATTCCGGGTGAATTTGAAGTGTGTCGGGGGACTGAGTGATCTGAGAATGACCAGTGAAATATTATTTAATATCTAGAAAATGATAGCAGCAAAAAATATAATTTTAAAAGGACAAACCAGCACAAACGGACCTCAAACGATGTAGCCTATTTTGAGTTAGTTTGGAGTTGGGTGGCTGGTGACATCTTCAACTATAATCAATCTTCTATTAAAAACATGTATGCAGCAAAAACTAAACTTGTAACGGCACAAACCAGCACAAATGAAGCACAAACTTGTTGGGGAGCATGTTGGGGGGCTGAGTGACATCACCTAAAATTACATTTCTTATATATAAAATACCGAAGCAGCACAAATTACATTTGTAACGGCACAAACGAAGCACAAACAAATTAGACTATATTGTCCGATTTTGTACATGTTGGGGGGCTGGTGACACCATACCCTATAATTAAATGTCTAATATTTGAAGAGCCCAAACAAAACTTGTAACAGCACAAACGAAGCACAAACAAGAATTTTATGGGTGAATATGGAGGATTTGGGGGCTGAGTGACCTCGGAATTATCTATGAAATATTTTTAAGGACTAATATCGAAAAAATGACAGCAGCACAACTGGAGCAGAGGTGATTAAATGTATTTACCTGAGTAAAGATGGTCCCCCACCCAGCTCAAATCTATGGCAAAATAGGATTAATTCTTTGTGCTCGTTCGTGCAGTAAAAATCTTTGTTTGTTCTGCTATCATATCTTAGATATTAAATTATATTACATAGGTCAAATTCACTCAAAATAGGCTCAATCATTTGTGCTCCTTTTGTGTCGATAAAGGTTTGTTTTTGCAACTGCTTTCTTACCACTGCTTTCTTACAGAGCTACAGTGGAATGACAGAGCTACAGTGGAATGAGAGTAAAGCTAGTGCGCTATCCAGTAGGAAACTGTAGCAGCACAAACAAACCTTTCAGCGGCACAGAGCATAAATGATTGAGCCTATTTTGAGACTGTTTGGGACAGTTTTCAGACAGTTAACCAAGCAAAAATATGAATATCTGTTAATGTGAGTAGAATTTCTTATGTTGTAATATCATGTTGTTATATACTATTTGTGTGACAATTATTTTCACTGAGTACACTAGTATTTTACAAATATGTTGTTAAACCCATGTTTGAAATGTTAAATCTTTATTTTGCTACACTCAAGGCAATGTTCTGACCTTGCACATTCTTAATCACTCACGGCAACGTAGCACATTCTTAATCACTCACGGCAACGTAGCACATTCTTAATCACTCACGGCAACACAGCACATTGTTAATCACTCACGGCGTCGTTCAGACGTTGCACATGTTAATCACTCACAGCGGCGTAAGAAATGTTTATAACGCCTATAATGCCGTAGCTACACAGACGTGACACCACTGTGAGCAAGTCTTCACGTGAACGCCGCCTATGTTACATCTGAAAACCTACGTAAACTTGTTATTAATAAATCCATAATTACTTTTTTCACCAAAACAAAGTCTGAACAAGTAGGCCAGCTATTTTCAGACTAATATACACCAGGTTTGAAGTTCATATGACCGATATTGAAAAATATATTGAAGAAATACCGAATTAAACAGTTTTCTATTGATTTATTGATTATTAATAGATCCATAATGACTTTTCCATCAAAACAAAGCTTGAACAAGTCGGCCATTTACTTTTAGAATAATATACACCAGGTTTGAAGTTCCTATGGCAATCATTGAAAAAGATATTGAAGAAATACAGAATGTAACATTCTTCAATTGATTTATTGATTAGTGATGACTCAATAAAGATATTTTTGACAATATGAAGTGTGGTATAGTATTTAGCATATGGATTGATCTTGATGAGAGTCCATAATGATACTATATTCGTCTATAGACATTTCAGCGATTACCTGGTTTACACTTTTACCTCGGTCCCTAAATGTGGAAGGGAGCCGGAACGGAGGAACGAATGTGAATGTCTGTTGAATCTCGAATATAAACTGATTTCACCTCGGTATTCGCATAGTATTTGTTGAGACATTTCTAACATTGACGTAAAAATCCCTTATTCACATTGGAAACATATGATTTTTGAATCAAAATATTGTGCAAAAAGATCGTTTTCATGAACATAATTGCGATCTGACTTAATCGCGACCAGGCTATAGCCTAATGTAATATTGCGGCGGCCCTACTAATGTTTATCAATAATCGTTATTCTGATGTGTCACCACTCCCCCATGTACTTAAAACCAAACAGACCTCGTTTCTTGTCGTTATAGAAGGCTGGGCCCTTCCTAGTTACTCTTTAATGATGTTCTAATCTTTTGCACCTCTTTTTGTGCATCAGATTGTAATCTGAGCCATTTAAGGTGATGGTAAGAGTAGGAGTGTACTTTTGCTGCATAAGGAAATTGATTTCTATTTATTTGAATTGTATAATTGGTTTCAAAGTTTAAAAAAAAAATGTGTGATTGGTTAAATTGGGTTACTCTTATCATATATATTTATAAACAATTTCCAGAGGCCCTACCTATCATTACATATCATATCCATAAACCAGGATGTGAGGTGAACAAAAACTACTGTAGATTGACAGTTAATAATTAAATTTATCCAAGCCCCTCTACATTAACATTGTGTGTGTGTGTGTGTGAAGACGTATGTGTGTACGTGTGTCTTTATCTTACTGAGGTTGATGAAGTCAGTGTTCTTCACATGTCGAATCTTGTTGAAACGTCCATAGAAATGTGTAGTGTCTTTTGGCAGAGGGGGAATCTGCTCCAGGTCAGCGTCGTCACAATACACACTTCCACTGATGCACACACACAGCAAACACGTGGGCATACCTGCAAATAGACAGAGAGCACATTACACACAAATAGTACACGCTTACAGTTACACACCCAAGCTTCTACTGACAACGACACTCATAAACACAACATACCCATGCCCGTCTCTGGTCCAAAGAGCCCCGGTGCTTTGAAGTTCAGAGTTATGGTAGCGGATTGAGGAGTTGGCTTTGGTGGTGGGGTGACCTCCATCTCCCCAGGAGGGGGCACATTGGCAGGAGGAGAAATCTCGGAGATCGGGGATGCAACTGTCCCAACCTCAATCTTCTCTCACAAACAGGAAGACATTTTTAGATTCATCAATCCACCTGTCTTAAATGAATGTGATTCACCTCTCTTTCTCTCATTCTTTCTCACTCTTTCTGTGTTTCTTTCTCTCTGCCTTGTCTGTCACTTTCTGACTCGCGGTTGTTCAGTTTACCCTTGTGTTATGTTAACATTTGGGGTATACTCATTATGTTAGTGGGTCAAATTGACCCGGGGGGTTAAATCACTACCCAGTACTCACTATTGATATTTTAGCACAAACAAATGTGATTGACATCCATAACCAACTCATTAATTATATAAATGACAACATTTTATTATATAATCCATTTAGACCACATTTACCTTATGATGAAGACTCGTTTTTACTCAAAAAACTGAAATGTATCTCTATTTGCTATGAAGGACAAAATGTACCAATACTTTTCAATTTTCTAGACAATGTTCAGTTAATAATGTGTAGATACTATGACCATATTGACAACATCAATGTTTCGGGTCAAAACATGATACAAACAAATCGAAAGTTAGGTAATCAGATGGAGCAGGGCTGGCCATCTCAATATGTGATGACGATGTTCACAGAGGAGAGGTTTCTGGGAAGACTCACACCAGGTGCTGTTTGTCTCTCACACAATGTGCTGGTCTTGTGTCACAGTTATTGAAGTGAACTACTCTAGAGAATATACTGGATTAATTATATTGGTCTTCCCACCCACTACACAACAAAGACTTTCCCGCGAGAAAAGTTCAGTTCCAGTAACAACAAAGATAATAATAGCTTGTGTTTGTGAAAAGTGAGGGGCCATTTAACTTTTAGTGTGTGTGATGTTAGACATCAGGATCTCAGGGGGTGAAATACACTGATCAGGCATAACATTATGACCACTGACAGGTGAAGTGAATAACACTGATAATCTTGTTATCATGGCGCCTGTCAGTGGATGGGATGTATTAGGCTGTAAGTGAACATTCTGTCCTCAAATTTGATGGGTTAGAAGCAGGCAAAATGGGCAAGTGTAAGGATCTGAGCGACTTTGACATGGGCCAAATTGTGATGGCTAGACGACTGGGTCAGAGCATCTCCAAAACTGATGTCAGTACCTATCAAAAGTGGTCCAAGGAAGGAAAAGTGGTGAACTGGTGACAGGGTCATGGGCGGCCAAGGCTCATTGATGTACATGGGAAGCGAAGGCTGGCCCTTGTGGTCCGATCCAACAGCTGAGCTACTGTAGCTCAAATTTCTCCAAAAGTTAATGATGGTACTGATAGAAAGGTGTCAGAACACACAATTCATCGCAGTTTGTTGCATATGGGGCTGTGTAGCTGCAGATCAGTCAGTGTGCCCATACTGACCACTGTCCACTGCTGAAAGCGCCTACAATGGGCACATGAGCATCAGAACTGGACCATGGAACAATGGAAAAAGTTAGCCTGGTCTAATGAATCATGTTTCCTTTTACATCACATGGATGGCCGGGTGTGTGTGCGTCGTTTACCTGGAGAACACACAGCACCAGGATGCACTATGGGAAGGGGGCAAGCCGGCAGAGGCAGTGCTTTGGGCAATGTTCTGCTAGGGAACCTTGGGTCCGGCCATTCATGTGGATGGGGGACCCAAAAGGGGGACCTACACAATATTAGGCAGGTGGTCATAATGTTATGGTTGATTGATGTTTCTCTAACATGTGACAATTCTTCACCTCATATGACCTGGTAGAAGTACTGCAACAAACACTGACCATGGCAGGCATAGTGTGTGTGTGTATCTGTGTGTGTGTGTGTATTGAGGAGATGTGTAGTAAGGTGTAGTTTCCACTCCATATCTGCATTCAACAGGATTTTCAACAAGCATTTTCATCTATTCTCCACCCACGATTCATTTTGACCCTAACATTATGAATGTAAAAAAACATTTTAGAGGCCCTTGAAACTGTTAAATTTGATCGCCTTTCGTTTTATATGTTCATGAACACAATATTGAGGATATCATCATGTTTCATACAGATCAAAACAACCTAAATGGTATTTCAGACATATCATAGTCTTAAAACAGGTCAATTTGACCCTAACATAACCTAAGGGTTAAATCGCATTTTCTTTTTTTTCAAAGCCAGTGGAAAATAAGAAATATGTAATAATTAAGGAAACAATGATCCTTCCCACCAAGCTTAACTATAAGGTTATATTTGTAAATATGCAAGAACAAGCAAAAATGACTTTCACTGTAATTCAAACAAGAGAAAATGTTCACAGTGAGTAATCACCAGTGACATTTTCCTAAGATGAACTCACATTGGGCCTGACCCTTAGTTTTGGAACCACTGAGCCACTGAGCCACTGAGCCCAACTCCAAGCTGGGGTAGTTGTGGACCTAAGAGGCAGTTTCGTCCCTCAATTCACACAGACCAATACTTTTTTTTTAAAGAAAATCCAATATTGACAAGATCCCATATCTATTAGATGAAATGCCCCAGTGTGTCACCATGGCAGAACAATTCGTAACCTGCTGCATTAATAACAGGACATCCGGTGGAACACAAAGCCTATAGTATAGAAAACATTGTACTGTAACAGTTCATTTATTTCAGTTATTTACATTTCTATACAGTTTATTTCATCTCTTATTTTTGTGTTTTTCTGCACTGACGCTTTGTTTAAAGTGTGCATAAAAAATAACAACACATTTAAAATGTGCGTATTCCAAAGAAACTCTGTTGTAATCCTAATTGTTAGACTTTGATCTGTTAATTCGATTCTGTTCATTGTTTTTGTACCTGCTTTGTTAATGTAAACATTTGTTTCCCATGCCAATAAAGCCTTTTGATTTGAATTGAAAATGTAATTGTTTTAGCTCTCTCACTTCAGGCACTTTGGCCCAAGAGAGTCTGTCTATTCTCTGTCTATTTTCTTTCTCATCTCTTTCTCATCCTTGGTCTCTACATTTTCTCTCTCTCTCCCTCTAATCTGTCTCTCTGCCTATTTGCTCTCTCCCTCTCACCTCTCTCTGTCTCAATCTGTCCTTCATTCTCTATCTCTCTCATAATCTCTCTCTCTCAGTTCACTATCCACATCTCTCAACTCCCCCCAACCCTCCCTGTTTTTCTCACCTCTTGGTCTAAGTCGTCATAGTCATAGTTTTCTGCATAGTTTTCTCCATTGAGGTCCAGGTTTTCCCACTCTGTCTCTCCATTCAGATCAAAGTCCTCCAGGTCGTATGGCTGTTCGGCAGGCTCCGGGCTCCCCTGAGGGGCACTGAAACCAGGGCAGGGACCAAGGAGCACCAAGGAAAGGGCCACGACCACACACAGCAACACCATCCTCAGATGACACACGGACTACCTGCATGTAAAAGGTTGTGAACTTAGAGGGTCACTTCATTGATAAAAACTTGTTTTGTTCTCTTGATAACAATAAGATTCAAAACACTGCATTCTAGTGGTAAAATATACATTTTTATGAATAGGATAATTGTAGTCATGAAGTCAATCTAATCAAAACTGGAGTTTGGTGAAAAAAAACTAATCAGCACTAAACAAAAATTACATTGTATCTGGTGTCAGAAAGTATAAAGAGGTTTGATGTAATGAATGCCTGGATACAACACTTACCTGGGGTATATTGGTTCCACCTTCAAGGAGCCTTTTCACTTTCACAATTATGAATAAATTAAATTAAACAACGACTAAAAAACAATAATCAGCATGCAAGGCTTGAATATTCTAGTTTATAGTCAGTATTATTGCAGTATTTCCCTGTATTTTGCTTCCTTCAATGATAACAAGATGTCCAGTCGCTGATGATGAGAAGCATTCCCACAGCATGATGCTGCCACAACCATATTTCACTGAAGTGATGACCCATGTCTTCAGGCATGGTCAGTGTAAGGTTTGCCTTGAGTTGGTCTCGTTTGACCAGAATGGGTCCCTCTCATCCTTTGCAGAGCTCTAAATATGTTTAACAGGTGCACCACTACTCCACTCCCAGCCACTGAACTCTGGAGCTCCTTCAAAGTGATATTTGGCCTTCTCTCAGATTTCTCCTTTTTGAGTTTTGAGGGATAGTATTTTCTTGGAAGTACCTGGGTGGTGTGATGCGCATCCACTTTCTGATTACTTATCAAACTGTGCTCACTAGGATATCTTCACTTGGATATTATGTTTATACCTTTTTCCAAATCTATGAATTTGTGTTACTTTATCTCTATCTTCTATAGAATGGTTTTCATTTTCTTTCACAGCTGGACCAATGATCCTTCAACAGATCATTTATATGGTAATTGTACCCGCCCTTTAAAAAATCTGGTGGGCATGTTGTGGGCATGTTGTGGGCTTGTTGTGGGCATGTTGTGGGCATGTTGTGGGCATGTTGTAGGCATGTTGTGGGCTTGTTGTGGGCTTGTTGTGGGCATGTTGTGGGCATGTTGTGGTCTTGTTGTGGGCATGTTGTGGGCATGTTGTGGGCATGTTGTGGGCATGTTGTGGGCATATTGTGGGCATGTTGTGGGCATGTTGTGGGCATGTTGTGGGCATATTGTGGGCTTGTTGTGGGCATGCTGTGGGCATGTTGTGGGCATGTTGTGGGCATGTTGTGGGCATGTTGTGGGCTTGTTGTGGGCATGTTGTGGGCATATTGTGGGCATGTTGTGGGCATATTGTGGGCTTGTTGTGGGCATGTTGTGGGCATGTTGTGGGCATGTTGTGGGCATGTTGTGGGCATGGCCTAATGGCAGTCTGAGCCATTCCCTCCGGTGCACATGTGCTGCAACTTAAGATTCCGTCCCACTACTTTTGCTAGTAGGACTTTAACCCCTTTCCTGTCCAATAAAGCAAAACTAGCTGAAAATATAGAACCATAAAATCACGTGTGAGACTAATTTGTCCTACAAACCAACAGTTATTTGGCACTATATTTTATAGTCTCCTCTGATCTTTTGGAATTAGACCCTTAATTCAACGTTTGACTGACATTAATGGTCCATAATGTCAGTCAAACTTCTTTTACTCACAGTTTGACTGATGTTAATGGTCCTCTTTCTCACACAGACAGGCCTAAATCCACTCACCTTCTCTGACACTGAGCAAATAAAATGTATCTGATGGATTTGGTGAGAGCTAAAAACACGGTATACCGATTTTAGGAAAATGCATAGTTGGCTTTGATATTCTGATTTGTTACAGATTACTGCTGATTAATTTGTTTTATATAACAACACTTATCTTGACATCACCAAAATATCAGCAATAGAATGAGTATTCCGACCGATAGTGACCGAAAGAGTAAAATTCAAGCAATGGTTTTGGTGGGGTTTTTTTTGTGCCTCTCAAAAGGTTGCCAGGGGTAATGTCTAGACATGGATTCTTTAGGTTTCTTTAGAACCAAAGGAGCATTGTTGAGTTGTTGGTAAGAATGCAGATGGAATGTTTGCTGTGAAAGCTAACATTAATGTGACAGTTTAGCTTTGGTGCCCTTGTGACGTTATACAAAAGAACACAAAACGCAGGATTCTGGACCAAATGTTTGATTTATATCTGATGACCTTTAAGATGTCATGAATATATTTGATATGATCAATAATACCACGACACTGGTATTGCACTTGTCCAGCTTCAGCTTCTGAATCATTAGGAATGTGTGTGAATTATAATGACATTTTTTATGATTTGAGGTAATCCAACACACCTGTAGTAATTATCACATTCAATGGAGAATGCATGAGCAGAAAGCCACCCCATACTCACTGTAAATTAAAGGAGGTAAATCTTTGATGTTATAAGGCTGTATTTGGCTTCCACTGGTCCTGGGACTGTTGTTAATGTCAACAGCATTATGAACCACCCAGTACCAGGACATTTTATCCAAAACACCTGGTTGTCTCTGCTGAAGTGTGTCCATTAAGTCATTATTTTGCACTGGGCATCTACGTCTCTGGACATTTGAAATGAAGGGGGGACGTTCATAAGCACAGACTGAGGGATCCCAGGAATAAGAAAGATTGTGTGTGAATGAAGACTGTATTAGGCCTTAAATAAATTGGTTACAGCTCGTTGCAGTTATCTTTTGCTAGGGGATGGTCCACAAAATATTGAAAACAAGTGGGCCAAGTAAGTCGAGAGAGATTTTTAGTTTGGCACTGATGCCATTCAATTTGAAGGTGACTATGAGTGAACCAATTCAGAGTACTGCAATTGTATAACACCACAATATTATAAGAATCTGAATCACAATCTGGGACATTACATCATTACACTACTTTATGATTCTATCTCAGATGTATGTGTGATATATTTAAAGCCACTGAATTTGTTCTCTAATAAAACCAAAACCTATTGGTCCCTAAGACACTATTTGGTGAAAGTGTCATTTAGGAGCACCAACAGGGTGATTGGAAAGGGAATCATTGGAAATGGAACTTACCAGGTTTAAGAATGAACAGAACCCCCTTTTTCCTCTGCTTTAATCTCTTCTGTTTTCTCCTTCAGAGTGCTGGTCCGGCAGGGCTAGCAAGAGGAATGGACCCCTGTTGTCGAGTTGGGAGTTACAAGGCCAGACAGAATAGGCTCATTATTAGGAGACGTACTGGGGAAGGGGACAGGGACAGGAGGGAGGGAGGGAGAGAAAGTGGTGAGTTTGAGGGAATTTGGGGTCATTTAAGTAAACGTGTGCTCAGCTGTTACTAATGCCCTCCTCCCTAAACACACATTCACACACACTCAATGGGGAACCAGCACTAAATTTAATAGGCTCCTATGTTCTGTTTTAATGGTGTCGTTAGTCCAATGTTTGACTGACTTTTAGGGTTTCTCTCTCTACCAGACTTCCAGCCAGTCTACAAACACACACACACACACAAACACAGTGATGGAGTGGGGAGCAACCACAAGCTTACCCACAAATTGTCTTTTGCATGACAGTTTACGCAATTTTTCATGCATTGACAGGGGTTTTTACTCATGTTTACCACAATCTCAGAGTTCATCTGTAGGCACCATTTCTGAAACAATTACAGTTCTAGAAATTTTACAGTTACAGTAATTGTGCAATGCTAAGGATGCATGTCTATTTCCAAACCAACTGACTGTGTGCTTGTTATGGTTCTTTAATGCCACACTACTTTCAAAAAAGTACCAAAAAATCTCTTCAGCAGATTTTGGAGGATCACCCAATGTAAGCACTACCTTCAACACAAAATACATTTATCTGGAACCAAATAGTGTTCTCTCTGGAACAAAACAATCAAGTTCTACTACAGGGTCAACCAAATGAATGTTTTGGGTTCTGTTTGTTCTAAGAGTTTAGTAGAACTCAAAAATAACCTCATGATTGAAGACTATTAATTGATTTAATGGCACTACTTTAGAACTGTGCTTTGTATAACCACTTGACGACTCCAGTTAGACCTCTCACTACAACCCTTGTCATTTGGTTGTCTTGGACCTACTCCACATTTTTCAGGAGTAGTCTTTTCATGTTATTAAATGTATCCAGAGTATTCTCGGATATAGTTATTCAGAGTATTTTCAGATTTATTTATTCGAAGTATTTTGTGTGTATTTTATTCATTCAGATCATCTGGTTGTGTTGGTGGTTATACACTACTACTTGTTTCTCCAAGACGAGATCTCCTTTCTTTTCCTTCGCTCACCAGTCTGTGTCCTTCTTTGAATTAATTTCACAATTCATATTAATTGTTCATTTCAGATTGATCGTGGTATCCACATGCACTCAACGTGCTTGACACCTTGACAACCATTTTCTGACAACGGCTCACCACACACTATTTACTAGGTTACATCAACATCCTGACATCTGCCTTTGATTCCTTTCTTTACTTTCTTTTCTTTTCATTACTATGCTATTTTTGTCTCACCCTTTCCCAGTCGTTTCCCACACAAGGCAGGCATGTGTTTTAATAGAAGCTGCTTCTAGAACAATCCAACTGCAACCTCCCTCCAGGACTCTGGTCTCTACATGGTCTCCTCTCTCCTCCAACAATACTCTCTCAACCACCAACCAGATGATCAAGAACCTTCTCAATCTTTCTTTACGCTCCCCCACTACTCTCTGCTCATCTATTTCATGATCTTTCCCACCTGCTAAATCCTTCTTTAGACAAAACATCCAAATGACCAATCATAATTTCCCTCTGTTCTTTTTCCCTTCTGCTCCTCTCAGCCCTGACCAATGGCTGCATCTGCTTTTACTCCAGGAGACTACTGTGGATGGGCCGAGTACTAGGACAACATTAGTATTGTAATATATATGAGTAATTTGCCAGATATTTAGATGATACAATTATATTATGTGTTGGTTTGTGAACGTTACCGAAAACCAGACATTCTCATGTCACACACAAGTAACGACACCTGCATTTACTTGCATTAATTTGTCTCCCAGTGCTAAGTTCTCATCAATCCATTTATTTTTCCAAATGTGGTAATCAGAATAATTTGATAGCTTGCCTTTAAGTTATTTATATTTTCCATTGACTAATAGTCAATGGCGATATTATAGTGGAATGACTTTGCCACAATATAGCTTCTTTGTCTATTCAATGTTTTTAAGTGACTGGTTCTATTGCTGAAGAAGCATCTACTTGTAGTTCAGTTATAATGTGAGCTAAACCAATGCCGGATTTCTGTTATTACTAATCAGACTTTGTCTGAATGACAGATTAATAGAATATGAAATTGATATAAGACAAATGCAGATTATAAGAATGTTCTGGCATAGGCTAGATTTGAGATGAGAACACTTTGCCCCTCTCAAAAGTTAAACAGCCTGCGGGTAGTAGCCAGAATACTTAAAGTAGCCAGAATACATGCATTTAGTAGTTTGCTTGTAAGGGTTATGAAAACAAATGTACATTGTACATTGGACATTTGAGCTGTCAGGATCGTTTTTGAACAATAACATTTTAATTGAGTAAAAGAAGGAACATAACAATTCCACTCATGAGTGCTCTGAATGATGGTGCCATAGAGCAGAGCTGCACTTTGCCAACTTGAAATGCACAAGTCTTAACCAACACCTTCACAGATTGAAGCAAAAAGAGAAATGTCTAAAATGATTTGTGTTTACAGCCAAATTAAAGGGGCACCCCAGACTGCCAGCCGCACCCCCTGGGAGTGTGGCTGCCAGTGTTTTTTGTGTACTGGGATTCCAAATGGATCCCGGGACAAAAACACAAATGCACGTTTAAGTAGGTTGAGCTGTATAATCTTTATTGCATTTAGACAGTTTGCATTTAGACAGTTTGGTCATGAGTATTTGTGTTTCATCTGCATTAAAATGTCAGTCTAGTATCTAGTATTTTGTAGATCCCTTTATGGTTCTACTTAATACTCATGTTTGTTTGAGATGAGGGGTAGAGGTTATTATTGTAATATATTCCATCATTTCTTTTTAACAATTTGCTGTATTTGCCTCAAGGATACAGGTTTAGGGTTACGGTTAGAAACATCTGAAATCATTTGAAAACATATCCCAAGGTCACTAGCATAACCCTAACTCCAGGTAGATGGCACCTTTTTCATCTTTACACTGTCCAAAGGTCAATGGTTGAAGAGCTTGGCACCTATTTTATTGCAAGAGTAAAACAGTTGGAGAAAACGGAAGTCAAAGTAACCTGCTGTCCGGTAGTGAGCTGCAAATGTGCATTAATAAGCTTCACTTTGATGCCCCCCCCCTTTGTTCTGCTGTCACAGCATTCTACGTTCTCCATCTGTCTCCCTGCCACAATTTAATTCACTGTTACTGCATTCCATACATAACACATATATCACATATATCTCACACACTGTATATCACACAATTACCGTAAAATAGGAATTCCTTAGAAATCCAGCACTCACCTGTCACGTTCAGTGCTTGAAAATATATTCCAGAGATTCCTTCCAATACTTCTGGGGGAAAATGAGTTCATTGTTTTATGTATTTAGTTATTTGTGTGTGTGTGTGTGTGTGTGTGTGTGTGTGTGTGTGTGTGTATGTGTGTGCATTTATGTAGATTAACCAAAGAATTAACTCAGAACCCTGCGAGCCATTTTGGGAACAAAGAAGAATATAAATGGGCCAATATGGTATTACTAGGAAAGGGAGAGGTCATTTCTAGGGCTACACTGATTCAGCAAATGTACTCATTCGTCAGTTTTTTTGAGAGGGTGTTAGGTACATTTCCACAACAGTGGATTTGGAAAGGTAATGCCCCACACTAGTCAAAAGCTTTTCAACATTAAATACATAGTCCTCATCTTATCCATGATGTTAAGGTCATCCGTTTCTCATGGTATTAAAATGAATAGGTCCTGTCACTTCCTATAGCATGGTAATTATTTTCAGACAATGTTTTGTTGATTGCCTATGTTTTTTTTTTTTTACGTTACCACACACAAGCTTGGCAATGTTTATTAAACAAAAACATCTGCTGCTCTTCTGAATTTTGATGCTTGACTGCTGAGGGAAAAAAATTGATAGGGGTTGCCAGCGTGTGTTTTTACCACATTTGCTTTAATGGTTGAATCATTTTGACCACTAATGTCAAATAAGTTTTGCGATGCCCGAGTTTTCAGCAATTCTGTTGGTGTAAAAGAGACCAATCAGCCGCAGCAGGAAACTCCATAAGACAGTACTTGCCCCGCCCCCTCAGTTTACAGAGAATGGTGCAACAGATACAAAACAAAAGTGGATCAGTCAGTGGATCTAAGAACGTGGTCCAGGATGGGCAGTTGCCTCAGAGGACCACATCACAGACACTACTCTGGTCCGGTGCCCCAGTGGGGTGGGCTAAAGGGGGCAAAGATATGCCCCTTCATTTATGAAAAATGACACTCCTATCAGCTAAAAACAAAAAGATTCTCCAGTGGGCTGACAATCAACAAGGGACATTTTAGAAGTGGAAAAAAATCTCCAGTTCCAACTAATCCAGGTTCCTGTTGAATCCTGCTGAGGGTAAATAGCAGGAGTCCATGGATCCCTCCTGTCTGTCTGGTTTCATTTATAATGACAGGCAGCGGGGTATTGGTGTGGGAAATATTTTACTAAAACACGCTAGGTCCTTTCAAACCAACCGAGCAACGTTGGAACGCCAAAGCACATGTGAACGTTGTTGCTGACCAGGTGCATCCCTTTATGTCCACAGTTTTCTCTTTGTCACGCCTCGGTGTTCCGAGACCTTAAAACAATAGAGCAAGCACGTTCACAGACAGGCCCCCAGCGGGGCTAAAAACCCTGACACGATCCCTTCAGATTGAACCAGTTCTCTTTTTGCCCATTGCTGCCTGCAGTCGATCTGCGTGACACACGTCCTGCGAGCAGACGGCCATGCCTAGTCCATATGTGTGATACACGATCATGGACGCTGAAGCGTGTGTGGAAGCCATTGGGCATATGGCCCGTCCGTACTTGCCGGCATATATCCAGGGAGACCAATTTTTCCCATGACCCTTGAAAGAGCCTGATGGCATTGTGTCAGAATGGAACAACATTCCTCTGGAACATTTACAGTACCTTGAAGAACCAAAATAATTCAGACAGGAGGCAGTAGGAGGTCTGGCCCAGCGTTAGATGCGTGTAGTAAATTAAATTGTAGCCAGAAGTATATTCATTGCACTAGATAATGCATTGAAGTAGATAACTTACTGAAACCAAAGAGAAAAATAATAATGTATGCTATTTGATATCCCTGTGCGAATGAATGTCATCTCACTTTTAATAGCATCATAAAACGAATTGGACCAATGTCCTGTTTCAACAGCAGAGATGCATTTCTGAACAGCCACTATCAACCCTCCAGCTGAGATGCACATATTAAAAAATATTGTTCTTTCTTGTTTTCATGCATTCCGATTATGTATTCCGTCCACAAATAATTGATGGACAGAAATTGTCTTCTGTACTTTTTCAAAGTTGTGACATTTCCTGTTGAGCGATAAGGAAAAGAGAGAGTTCGGGATGGGGCGTGGGCTGGCTGGAAGGATTTACATTTATAGTGGACAAAACAAGGCATCCTCCAACAATTGGTGCTTAGTGAAAACATCTTTCGTAGCAGTTTCTCAGTTCTTAAGACCCACTTTTGAACATATATAATTATAATTAGGAATTGACACATTAGAAAATAGTTACGGTAAACCAGATCAGCCCATTGCTCATTCAACATGTAAACTAATTTAGAAAGCATGTGTTAGAAGGGAACACTAAATTTATTATGAGTCATTATGATGAATAATGGTCATTCAAAGGAATGCATGCTGAAAGAAATCTGCCATATTTGGGAATGATCTCCCACTGTTAAAAGGAATCCTGTCTCTATGACTAAAGAGAGTTTGCTTTTCTGAGCCAATGTGTAGTGGAGCAGAGCACTGGAATCAAATGGCTTAATGGGCCCTCGGTACTGAGGTGAAATCCTGTAGAGTAGGGTTGGAATGGTGTCTGCATTAATGCTGTGTTTGGGACTACACATGGTGATATTGTATGTGTTTGTGTACAGGTGCTGGTCATACAATTTGAATATCATCAAAAAGTTGATTTATATCAGTAATTCCATTCAAAAAGTGAAACTTGTATATTATATTCATTCATTGCACACAGACTGATATATTTCAAATGTTTATGTCTTTTAATTGTGATGATTATGACTGACAACTGATGAAAATCTCAAATTCAGTATCTCAGAAAATGTGAATATTACTTAAGACCAATACAAAAAAAATATTTTTAGAAATGTTGGCCAACTGAAAAGTTTGAACATGAAAAGTATGAGCATGTACAGCACTCAATACTTAGTTGGGGCTCCTTTTGCCAGAATTACTGCAGCAATGCGACGTGGCATGGAGTCGATCAGTCTGTGGCACTGCTCAGGTGTTATGAGAGCTCGGGTTGCTCTGATAGTGGCCTTCAGCTCTTCTGCATTGTTGGGTCTGGCATATCGCATCTTCCTCTTCACAATACCCCATAGATTTTCTATAGGGTTAAGGTCAGGCGAGTTTGCTGGCCAATTAAGAACAGGCATACCATGGTCCTTAAACCAGGTACTGGTAGCTTTGGCACTGTGTGCAGGTGCCAAGTCCTGTTGGAAAATGAAATCTGCATCTCCATAAAGTTGGACAACGGCAGGAAGCATGAAGTGCTCTAAAACTTCCTGGTAGACAGCTGCGTTGACCTTGGACCTCAGAAAACACAGTGGACCAGCACCAGCAGATGACATGGCACCCAAAACCATCACTGACCGTGGAAACTTTACACTGGACTTCAAGCAACGTGGATTCTGTGCCTCTCCTCTCTTCCTCCAGACTCTGGGACCTTGATTTCAAAAGGAAATGCAAAATTTACTTTAATCAGAAAACATAACTCAGCAGCAGTCCAGTCCCTTTTTGTCTTTAGCCCAGACGAGACGCTTCTGACGCTGTGTCTTGTTCAAGAGTGGCTTGACACAAGGAATGCGACAGCTGAAACACATGTCTTGCATACGTCTGTGCGTGGTGGTTCTTGAAGCACTGACTCCAGCTGCAGTCCACTCTTTGTGAATCTCCCCCACATTTTTGAATGGGTTTTGTTTCACAATCCTCTCCAGGGTGTGGTAATCCCTATTGCTTGTAAATTATTTCTACCACATCTACCATATTCATGTGCTTGGACACAGAGCTCTGTGAACAGCCAGCTTCTTTAGTTATGTCCTTTTGTGTCTTGCCCTCCTTGTGCAAGATGTCAATGGTCGTCTTTTGGACAGCTGTCAAGTCAGCAGTCTTCCCCATGATTGTGTTGCCTACAGAACTTGACTGAGAGACCATTTAAAGGCCTTTGCAGGTGTTTTGGGTTAATTAGCTGATTAGAGTGTGGCACCAGGTGTCTTCAATATTGAACCTTTTCACAATATTCAAATTTTCGGAGATACTGAATTTGGGGTTTTCATTAGTTGTCAGTTACAATCATCAAAATTAAAAGAAATAAACACATGAAATATATCAGTCTGTGTGGAATGAATGTATAAATTACACAAGTTTCACTTTTTGAATGGAATTACTGAAATAAATCAACTTTTTGATGATATTCTAATTTTATGACCAGCACCTGTATGTGTGTGTGTGTGTGTGTGTGTGTGTATGTTGTATACATTTTAGTAATAGGGACATTTACCATGTCCCCATTTTGCAAATGTAATTTTATTTGGATCAAGAGTTAGGTCAGTGAAAACCAAATTTATAGGATTATTGTTGGGATTAGGGTTAGTAAAGTTGTCACTTCTAACATGCAGTGGATATAAAAAAGTCTACACACCCCTGTTAAAATGCCAGGTTCTTGTGATGTAAAGAATGAGACAAAGATAAATCCTGTCAGACATTTTCTGACCTTTAATGTGACTTATAATGTGAACAATTCAATTGAAAAACAAACTGAAATCTTTGAGGGGATACATTTAAAATAAAACCCTTAAACGAATACTTTGTGGAAGCACCTTTTTATTTTATTACAGAACTCAGTCTTTTTGGGTAGGGGTCTATTAGCATGGCACATCTTGATATGGCAATATTTGCCCCCTCTTCTTTGCAAAAGCGCTCCAAATCTATCAGATTGCAAGGACATCTCCTGTGCACAGCCCTCTTCAGATCACCCCACAGATGTTCAATTGGATTCAGGTCTGGGCTCTGGCTAGGCCATTCCAAACGTTAATCTTCTTCTGGTGAAGCCATGCTTTTGTGGATCTGGATGTGCGCTTTGGGTCGTTGTCATGCTGAAATGTGAAATTCATCTTTCTATCGGACGCCTGAAGGTTTTGTGCCAAAATTGCCTGGTGTTTGGAACTGTTCATAATTCCCTCCACCCTGACTAAGGCCCCAGTTCAAGCTGAAGAAAAACAGCCCCAAAGCATGATGCTGCCACCACCATGCTTCACTGTGGGTATGGTGTTTTTTGGGTAATGTGCAGTGTTGTTTTTGTGCCAAACATATCTTTTGGAATTATGGCCAAAACGTTTAACCTTGGTTTAACCCATTTTCTCATGTGCTTTTGGGGGACTTGATGTTTGTTTTTGCAAACTTCAGCTGGGCTTGGATGTTTTTTTCTTTGTAAGAAAAGGCTTCAGTCTTGCCACCCTACCTCATTCATATGAAGAATACTAGAGATTGTTGTCACATGTAGCACACAGCCAGTACTTGCCAGAAATTCATGCAGTTCCATTATTGTTGCTGTAGGCCTCTTGGAAGCCTCCCTGACCAGATTTCTTCTCGTCTTTTCATCAATTTTGGAGGGACGTCCAGTTCTTGGTAATGTCTAATGGTTAGGAAATTATTTTGTACCCTTCTCCTGACTGATATCTTTCAACAATGTGATCCCTCTGATGCTTTGGAAGCTCTCTGCGGTCCATGGCTTTTACTCTGAGATGCAACTAAGAAAATGTCAGGAGAATCCTACAAGAACTGATCAACTTTATTTGTGATTAATCAGTGTCACTTTAAATGATAGCAGGTGTGTAATGACTTCTATTTAACATGAGTTTGAATGTGATTCGTTAATTCGGAACACAGCCACATCCCCAGTTATAAGAAGGTGTGCACACTTATGCAACCAGATTATTTCAAGGTTTTTATTTTACCCTCTCGAAGATTTCAGTTTGTTTTTCAATTGAATTGTTCACATTATGGGTCACATTAAAAGTGGAAAAAATTTCTGACATGATTTATCTTTGTCTTATTCTTTTACATCACAAAAACCTGGCATTTTAACAGGGGTGTATATACTTTTTATGTCCACTGCACTTCTAACATACTCTTCATCTGCTTTGATGATAGATACTTGTTTTTGCATGGTGACCACTATGTGTTCTGTTGCCCTGTTCATCTAATGCCTCGTTTGTCTATTACCAGAATAAATTGCAGATAAACTGGGACCGCTGGCAACACATCTGTTACACATAGTGTGTGAAAGCATTACCAAAGAGTTCCATCCTTTTGATGAGTCAAGGATATAAACAAACTGAACTGATGTTATCTGTACTGAACCAGATGGGATAATGTAGTAAGCTCAGAAGAATGGCTGGTGGTCTATTAAATTTGCACTGCATGTTAACAGCATTAATTTGACAAAAATATAAACTCAGCGTTGTCTCTTCTGGTGGGATTGATGAAATCTAGCTTAGTGGTGTGGCTTAGGGTAGCCGGAACTGTGACAACACTCAGCAGTGGAATGTGGACTCCCTAAGCTTTATGGTTTGTGTGTTTTCTTTTTACCATTTATGGACATACCCTATGTTTTATAGACGGAATGACAACAACTATCTTCAGCCAAGACTTCACTCTACCACAGTGATCCATCTGAGTATAACGTCCAAGCAGACCCACTGAGGCCATCTCCACTTAAAAAGGCATTTGTTTTATAACCAGTATACTTCCTTGGTGACAGGGTGATCAGGAGAGACGAATAAATTATGTCAAACCCAGTTGACTACAAAAAGTTCATGCATATATAATAATTTGTTAAAGGAACAGCTAATGTAGATAATAGCTAGCCATCTTGGCAATCTCAATAACATTATTCAATGTCTAATATATCCTGCTCATGGAATATAGCAATAACTGAGGAAACTGTTCTCCCTTTCTTAGGGACTGGTAATGCTTTCTTCTCTTTTGGACAGTGCTAAAGGGGTACCTAACACCTCCTTTCCATATTCATCACACCGTTCATTTTTGGCCAACCTAGGTGAAGGTTGATGGGGATTGTCAAACATATGTGAAGCCATTGACAAGAGGGTTCTACAAACTCTTAAACCAAAACATACAAGACAGAATATACACTGGGGTTCAAAATACTTCACATTCTTGACAAGGTTTTGGAACCAGTTCAATAAATATAACACAGAAAATATATAGTGAGGCAGAACCGGAGCAGAAAGTCTCTTTTTCCTTGTCTCAAGTTATTTTAACGCAGGTCTAAAAGCGAGTCTGAATGACACAACATCTTTGGATAAAATAATCCAAACCCAGTCCAGTCTTCTTAAACAAATCGCAGATAAACTAGAACCCATATCTGTCAAACGTTAATACAATAAAAAAATTCAACATAACAACTTAAGTCTTTGAAAATAAATTATGAAATAGCAAAATAAACTGTGTGGAGGACACAACCACAAGTACAGCGATCCCTGTTATAATGAAGTAGAAGCTATATGAGCGTCTTCACCAGTAACAAGATGTCCACAGACTGAAAAACTCTCACAGGCTTACTCTGCTGCATTTATAGCTCCTCTATAACAGGTATCTGAATTTTCAGTTACATTTGTCATCCTTGAATGCCCAGCCTGGCCTGGTTTTAATGGCAGAATACATTTTATTAAAAATTCTTGTATTGGATCTCAGGAAATCAGAAATGGAAAAAAAGAGGTTAGCTTGTATCCAGATGATTTGGAGAAAATGTTGGTTCCTGCCTTTAAAGCTTATGTATGTGCTCCAACTATGACATTCATTTTAAAAGAATTATTCTGCGATAGAGATTATGTCTAAAAACGCTTAGTTTCTCACTAACAAGTAGGGGTCAAAACATTGACAGACATTTCAGTATGACATCTTGCTTAGCAGCGGTAGGATAACAACACAAGCACTTTTGTAACAGAGGTGTCTTTGACCAGTTATCCATGCAAAACCCTTCTGGATCCTTGATGTCCTTTGTTTACATTAGCATTTTTTTATTAATTTAAATGTATTGGGGGTTATTAACGTGCTGGAATGTCAATTAGTGGCAAGGTTAAGCCTCAGATGCAAATAGGTATTTTGCTCTAATAATTTGGTACTGGAAAAGCTTTTATAATACTTTTGACCCCTCACAAGGCCCTGTAGACCAGTGGGAATATAATAGACCCATAATGACAAAGATCCAGCACCCTGTTTTACTGTGGGTTATTTTCTGCCTAAGCGTTATAATTTCAGCACCAACTCTCCATTTTGACTCTATCCATGTCATCTTTTGATTCCCATGCAGTCAGTGTCATTTGGCCATTCAACTTTAACATTGTTGTGATCTTCTAGAATAGGAAACTTTAACATTTGACATGGATTCAACTACATGCAGCTCCTTTTTAGCATACTTTCTTTTTTTTACCATCACCCTTTACCAGACCTGTCCCACTAAAAAGGCAGCCCATGTACTTGCTCTCACATTCTGTTGACTTTCACGGAAACCCACTTCCAGGTCCCTGATAACTACTTTGTCTCTTCCTTTCCCCACAGCACTTCCCTTAGTCAATACCTTGGTAATCTTGTTCCCAGACACTGTAGCCCAAGTTTGCAGAATGCCTGTTGGAACACTCTTGGGAAATACATTCCCTCCTGTGTTTTATGCACCCAAGAACCAACCGTTATGTAGTAACGTTGCTGTGGGACACCTGTGTGAGCGAACAACATAGCAGATCTGTCTCGTTAGCACTGGCATTTCTTGTGTGAATGGAATGCGTTCATGATGATTAAATAGTGT